>NW_026598628.1:0-25000 GCF_029784155.1 Uranotaenia lowii
AGGGTCAAAACACTCAAACTTTCAGCGCTTTGAGGCAACCCTAAATAAAGTCTATTTGAGATGAAATGTTGCACAGGTCAGTTTCTTTGGGCAATCTACAAAATGTGTATGGTCGGCTTTCAAAATTCGATCATGAAATTTTTCCCATACATCCATTGCCACCCTAATGTACATCTTTCGATATAGGAGAAAAATTCAGCTCTAAGATTTTCATCCGAGAATAAAATTTCTACGATATACCGAAAACTACAATTTAAAAATTAATTCAACGGTGGTTACTGCCTTTAAACAATGAAATATGAAATCTGAAATGATGATTTTAGACATTGTAATTATTGATTCTAAAGTTTGAATTCTGGAATCCTCTCATACCTGAATTCTGAAAACGGATCTCTGAAATTGGAATTGTGAAATCAGCATTTAAAATAAAGTTGCATTATTATCGTCAGTTCGATACCAATTTTGGAGCATCGAAATTTATCACCGGCGCTCCGGCGTTCGGAAGAGTATCGATTTATTCTCGAGAAGACTTTGATTGGTCAGCCAGCAGCACTTTCTGGGCGCGCTCGATAAGGATTTATTGCTCCGATATTATTCTTCGAAACACCACCGGCAAGCAGTAGGTAGGTACCTATACCTAAACAGTAGCTAGCTAGCCTGTAGAACGGAAATAATGACACATCACAAACGCAAGCAGCCGGAAAACGATCGCTCCATCAAAACGCGTCATTTATCAGAATTGGCGCTGCTAGGCGGTGTCCATTTCGATACCTGAACATCAATGTAGCTTGTTTTCTCGGTTGGTAGACTTGAAAACGATTCTATTTACACAATACAATGGAATGAGCTTCGGAAAAATTTAAATTTTTTTTTAAAGAAATGGAAATCAATATTTTTCCAAACTAATTTTGTCAAGAGAGGTAGAGAAAAAAATGACACACTGTAACGAGTGCTAGCAATGCGAATAACGAACGTAGACCGATGTACCTTATTTGCCCAGAAGTTCACCACCATAAATCATCAAACAAGGTCCAAAATTTACATCAAATCAATACACATCGGAAGAAACGAACGCCGAAACCACTCACGAAACTCCCCGGTAGTAAAATCGTCGAAGGTACCCCTTCTTCCTGGCACACCCCTTTGCTTCCACCTGTCACAATTCAAACAACTCACACAGGAAAATCGAACATTCGGAAGCGTTTCCTTAGAGGTACTTTTCTTTCCTCCAAGCTCTCGTCTGAAGTAAGACGCTGAGTCCTTCTGTGTGAATAAATACCTTCAATGGAATATACTCTCACCTGCACCTCCCACCTCTCCCCTAATGGGTCACTGGGCGGGCAGGGATTCGTCTCCTTGGAAAACTGTATAGGTTAGGTATAGGTAGCATTGTTGATTTGGCTGGCAGGGCAGGTATCCAGGAAAGGTGTGGTGCTGGGTTATGCTTCCTTCTTCATAGAAGTAGTCGGGTCGGGTTGAGGTGGTACGTCATAAAGAAAATTGATTAACTATAAACACATTTAACGAGCAACATGACAAGCATGGGAGCAGCTTCTTAAGTAAACCTAACTCGATATGGAAGGAGCTTGCGTAAGATGTTCGTCTCCAGACCGTGGAAATATGAGGGTTGAGGAAAGGAAAATGTATCACGATAACTAATTTCGAAAATTATATTGTTTAAAATTTGTAATCTACAGGTAGTAATTAGCGTCATTATGCAGTTACTCACATATGTTTTCATTCAAGAATAAAAAAGCTGCTGAGGGCGTTATTTGCATGTTTTCTTTGAGAGTTTATTGTAACACTCACACTAGAGTGCCCCAAATTTGTATGAGAAATTTAAAACATGTGGAATGTTATGTGCTGCAGGTTGAAATTGATTGTCCCATGACAAATTTGTATGACAAATTTGTATATTGTCCCTGAAGTTTGTATGACAAGACAATTTGTTCTGAAGAAACATGCAAAACCAGTTTTTCATCAATAACTTTGATCCCTTTTGGCCGATTTCTTTTAAATACGGGTTTTCTTACAGCTTAAAATATGAAAAAAATTTCATCTCAAGACTGCGTTTCGATAAGAGTTAAGATCAAAAATGTATGTAATGTAGTTTCAAAAAATGGGATAACATTTCGTCAAATAACAATCTATTTCAGTCATTTTTGTTACGTCAGATTGCAAAATCTTTATAGTCTTCAAGTATTTGGTTGTGGATTATATTCACATGATGGATTGGAAAGTAGTCCAGGCCCGACAGTGGGGGAGAGTTGGACTACTGATCTCCTTTTCCGGTTTTCTTCATATCTTTCAGGACAAATTAACCATCTAAGATCCATTTGATACAAATATTTAAATCAGGCATTGACCGTCCCAACCCTCGTGTATAAATTCCGACTTAATCGTTGCATAATAACGGCAAAAAATTTCAACCCCTTCCGGTGGCCTCTATTACTATCTTTGATATCTGAAATCAATTGCTCCTCCTTCAAAACTCCCATGTTCGAATTTTCAAACCAATCCGTAGCATAATAACGTCAATATCCCAAAAACAGTAAAACATTAGTATGAACGACCCTTTTTGCCGCCCCGACTCAAAACTTGAAACCTGAAATAAATTACTCGTCCCTCGAAATTCCCCTGTACAAAGTCTCATCTCAATCTGATGCATAATTATGACAATATCTCAAAAACATTGAACAGTTAATATGGACGACTCTTTTTGTTGACCCCTGGCGAACAAATTGACACTTGAAATCGATTGCCCGTCCCTCAAAACTCCCGTGTGCAAATTTTCATCCCAATCCGATGTATAATAACGTCAATATCCCATAAATATTGGAAAGTAAATATGGACGACCCCACTTGCCGACCTCTTACACTAAATTTGATACCCGAAGTCGATTTCCCGTCCCTCAAAACCACCGTAAACTAGTTTTAATTTGAATTCGATACATAATAACGTCAATATCGCTAAAAACATTAAACATTTGATACGAACGACCCCTTTGGCTGACCCCTGAAGCCGCATTTAATACTTGGAATTAATTGTTCGTCTTTAAAAACTCCTATGTGGAAATTTTCATCTCAATCCGATGTATTATAACGCCAATATCGCATTAAACAGTTGACATGAACGACCCCATTGGCCGATCCCTGTTCCTAACTTTGATACCTAGAATCGATTACTCGCATCTTAAAACACTCATGTGCAAATTTTCATCAAAATCTGTTGTATATTAACGCCAATGTCGCTGAAAAAATATTTGTCTTGTATGAACGACCCCCTTCAAAAGGGGTCATCCGAAAATGTTAAAACATTTTTCATCAATCCTAGCTCTAATGAGCATCCATGCTAAATTTCAGCTCTCTAGTTCTTAAGACGGCTCAGCCTATAGAGGACAAATAAACATGCAGAAATTGCTTTCTTCTGATCAATTTTGTGGAGTTAAAATATTCAATTTGATGATTTCTGCCAAGTTCAACTTGATTTACTTGACCGTTTTTTTTTCCTAATTTCGATTTGCTGTTTAGAAAGTATAATTGATATGCTATGTAACAAAACTAATTTTTTTCCATTAATGTTATTGAATAAGGAAAGAATCGTTAAATTTCCTACACGCAAAATAATCTGCATGTAGTGGCTACGTGAAAAATTATCTAATTTTTATCCAATTGATTTTCACGTAGATGAAAAAAACTTGTAAACGCGTCCTTATAGGAATTGGTGCTCATCTACAACTAACAGGAATTTTTAGTGAGTTCAATGCAATATGTTGACAGATGCTACATCTAATGGTTTTAGTATTGAAATGATATTTGCGTCTAATTTCTTTGAAGTTTTTGTTCAAAATAAAGCGAATGTAATTATATTTATTTTCATTTTCTTTGAATAATCACTATCACTTTTTCACTGCACACTACCATTACACTTAAATTGCTGTAAAAACCTCAATTCCAGGAGCTCTTGCCCACGTGTTGATTCGGGAAATGCTGTAAAATTTGAATTACAATTAATAATTACTAAATTATAAAAGATTTACCTTGTTAGGGCCCAGTATAGAACTAATTTGTTTATCTTCTGGCACCGAACTCGGAATGCAAAAATGTCTGCAGGTTACCCGACTAACCATAAAACACATTGTGCCTCAGAAATGTTCCTACAAGAAAACAAGTCCTGATGACAATTCCTTCCAACCACGCGCTTGAAAAAAATGCGCAAAATGCATTCACGTAGAGTTTACGTGAAACTCATGCGCGAGTTACGTAAAAGTAAAGGAGTTACTTCAGGACACACGTAGAATCAATATGATGCATCAAAAGCTTAGTTTACGTGGAAAATACCGTAAAATAAATTTGAAAATTATTTTGCATGTTTGATTTTGTTATTCACAACCATTTACATCTTCTATCGTTTTTATATTTATTATGATTTCACCCATTAAATCCATATCTTTACACACTTCTTGTAAAAGAGGTCGGTGCTATTTTTAAGCTTTGCTTTTCAGTTTACTCGTCATTGAAATATCAGCTTTTTATGTTTCAGTTTGTTCAGGATGGATCGATAGAATCAGAACTTTCTTCATGAAATAAATAACCGCTCACATCTCGAAACATTACAACTTGTTTAGTGAACTGTATAATGACTTTAAAATATTTTACAATTATTCCGACTTCTGACAAACGCTAGCTTTGGTCTCTCTAGACCACCATCACTATGGTTATTCCGGCCTCTGACTTGTAACCGGTCGTATACAAATCGTTTGATTTTTGTTTTGATTTTGTTGTTTTGTATGTTTAGCTGTAGAAAATTCATGTTCCTTGTCCAGTCTCACAACAAGGTAGCACCACAGTAGGCTACATTTTACTGCTGGCTGCGGTCAATTCACAGAGAAGGAAAAGTAGGAAAGAAAAGAAAATTCCGGAAAATTAGCTCTCTTCTATATCAGGCGTCCGTGAGTTAAGTCAGTTCCCTTACAGTGTTCGTGAACATCCAAGGATTTCACCCGAGATATGAGTGTTCTACTTCTGCACGGATCGGACCGCAGATCCTTTCCTGATCCGTTCCTGAACATAGTTCTACATTATAAACTGCATCTTCTTCTATTGTGTTTTTAAGGTATTGTTATTATTTGTTAACATGTCATGTGATTTACCTTTGAGAGATCTAAGCAAGCCTTGGTGGCGTGCTGTCGTGTTTTTTCGCTCGTGTCAATTTTCGTTGCGTTTAAGGAAAATCATTCGAAAAAGAGAGTTTAAATGGATAATTTATAATTATTTCTGAGTTTTCTTTTCAAACAAAGTGAAGTTAACTAGAGAAAGCATGAAAAACGTAGCATTTATATTAGAAGTTGCTGAAAGTTGTCTTGGGCTCTCTGACACGCCTCCGGAACAACCCTGGACAAATTCGTCTGAAATGTAAGCAAAACTGTAGTCCTAGGACCGGACCCACAATTGGGAATCGACTTTTTTTTCAATCTTGCGTGGTGTGATTTTGGAAACGTCAACGTGAAAGCGTCAACAAGTTGTTGAAAATTTGAGTGAGTGATTTTTATTTACGGAAAATTTGGTGTTTTTATATTTAAGTCTAGTTATTGTCGTTAAGATTGGAAGAAAAATTTCCTTTCTGTAAGTGCCGTTGATACGACGCGTTGTTTTTGTTTTGAATGCTTCCAAAAGTTGTGTGTTTATCTGCCTTGGTGAAGCCTTGCGTTTGGTGGGTTTCTGTGATTGCACAGAATACTTCTGTCGAGTTTTGTGGGGAATTGTTGACAAAGGAGGTGATTCAGGAATGGTGACGAGTGGTATCTGGGAAAACAGCTGCTGGACGTATGGCAATTCACGGGGGAGGGAGTTAACCTAAAAATTTCCCAACAATTAACAACTTTATCGATTATGGTACATTTCGAAAGTTATTAAGAAAAATCGTTGTTTTTCCTAGAAAGGCTTTGTGTTGGATTTAGAGGAATAAGCATTTCGTTTTCAATTCCAACGCTTAAAGGAGACGTGCTGCGCAAAGATAAGTATCCTTAATATTTTTTACTCATGCAACTGAGTCTTTTTGAAAGTAAATGGTTATACTCGTAATCAATCAAGATTTACAATTTTTAAAAGTATACTCTTTTAGTAAAATCGTAACTTGTGTACAATTTTTTCTTTCAATAAAAATTCTTACAAGCATTGTCAAAGCCACACTTCAGGTAGCAGTACAATTCTATTATAAAAGTTATTTTTTTTTATAAAAACTTTCGAGTTCTAAACAGACCTCGACAGGTTTTATGATCTACTAATATTTTTCGATTCTCTTTTTCATTTTCAAGAGAGAGTAAAGACGCTTTATCCTTGGTCGATGACCAGAAATGATTGTGCACTGAAATACAAAACAGTTCAACTTAGAAAAAGTAAACCTTAGCTTAGAATCTTTAAATCCTTTTATTTATTTCATCAAATTCTTTAAAATACTTCTGTTCAGGTTTTGTGATTTCTGTGTACCAAATAAATCATTTCCAGCCTCTGAAGAATGGTCCTAGTGATTCGTGAAGTTACTTCACATAACGTAAAGTTTCTTCATTAAAGAGCATTTTTCTTAGCATGCTACCAACGACATTGCCCATTTCAGTTATTTTAATATTTTTATGTTAAAATAACGGAAAACATGAACAAAGACAAGAAGAATAATAAAACTCTTCTATTATTCTTTGGAATCAGACATAAGTTCTGGCTATGGAAGTACGATAAGTGATAAGTAAGTGATGTCATGTGATTTACCTTTGAGGCCATCCGACGTCCTCCGAATATTTAAAACTACGCAAACTACCCACTCCATATAAAAACTTAGATTAGTTTATGTATCTAAGTATAAAATATATAAAAAAAAATCAAGACTACTAAAAAAAACTTTCATGTTTATTTCCTAACGGCTGGATCTATGGTAACTGATCCATAAGCTGATACAACGCTGTTCTTTAAAACCGAAGAATGGGTTAAAGCTCGTGTTCCGTATACCAATTCCGTATACTTTAAATTAATATTAAAATTGCTTATTTTTTGCTTAATAAGTTTAATTAAGTTTTTTTTCTTTTTATAGGAATTTAACCCATTAAGGTCATTCTTCCTCAAGTTCAATTTAATATAAGACCATCTCAATTAAAAAAAGTGTTTTTATTCAATTTAGAAGTTCTAATACATTGTTGGAGAATAAGGAGAGAACGAGACAAGGGACAGTTTGTCTAAGCGTTCGACTAAACGTGTATGTCATACAAAAGCTAAAGAATTATATTTTAATCTCCATTTGTCAATGTACTTTAAAATGTTCGTTGTTCAAAGAAATCATCAAATAATCTTAACTCAAATTAATCAACAGGCGAAACATGATACCATCAACCATATGGTCCACAGATTCACTGCACACGGTCAATGGTAAAATAGTAGGTAAGCTTAGTGAGATTAAGCCACATCGGATTCATCTCGACGACAGCAGAAGGATGGCAAACATCCGTTCTGAAATCAACTGTTGGTTGAGAACAAGAGGATTTACTTTCTCCTTCCGGAAGCTGTCCTTGATTGATCGCCATTTTCCGTTGTATTTGGTTGGTGACTTAATTTTCGGCATAATTTAGTGTCTCAAAATGACAATATGATGTGAGGAAGGAACTTTAAAAGGTTTTTGTTTATAAAAATTGATGATTTACAAAAAACTGGTCTTGTGACCACAATCTGACCAAATGAGCCCAAAATTTGTATGGCAACTTTTAACAGTCCAACAAACATGTTCGCCATAAAGGCTATGACACCAAAACGAACTATTGAAAGCGGTTGGAACTGATAACTGATGTCAGATTACAATTTTATGGTTAAGTAAATCCAAATGTTGTAACCGAATCCGTTAAACTAAACTAGAGAAGTAACTTGGAGCGTTTATCATGACACATAAATCTTATATGTATATGAAACCCTGCAAATTCATTCAGAAAAAAACACAAGTTGTACGAAAAGTTCTGTTGCCGAAGCAGCCCTGTATCTACACAATACACTACAATCAGATAAACTTGACCACACTGACACCGGCTAAATCTGAGACTAGCTGAATAAATACCTAGCTAGATGGGATGGATAGATTCGTTTTACTTGCCAACCACAACTCTCCTGGGCACCGAGAAAAGTGATAATAAAACAGGATATTCAGCCAGGCAACAAATGAAACGACTCTGGGTTGGTATTTAGGTGTACATAAGAATGGGAAAAAGTGGGCTGGCGCATCCATCTCACCGTAATACAGACTAATAGGTATAGGACTTTCACATCCCAACGAGAATTGTCTAGCTGAGTGGTCGGCAACCTGCGGCTCGTGGGTTGCATGGGGCTCTTCGGATGTGAAGGTGCGACTCTTTAGCTAACTGCGCAAAAAATAATTTTATTGGAATCATATGACCAAAACACGGTTTTTCATAGTTCCAGAATAATAACGATTGCAATAGCTATTCGAGCAATCCAAATGGTTGAAATAGCAAAGTTATCAAGTTGGAATTGAAGCCTAGTAATTTATATTTCATGCTGTTCATCAAAATTTTTGACTGTATTAAACTCTTGAATGTCTAGTAATGTTTCAAAACAACTTTAACTAAAATTATGTTATGTCTGAAACCAGTTTTTTTTTTAAATTCAGTTCAACACTTAAGGGTAAAGGTTATTCATGTCGACAAAAATTTAAAAAATAATTTTTTCCCGATTCAATGATTTAAAAAAAAAATTAAATGTAAAAATGGAAATAAACATTGTTCCATTCAACTTTATAAAAGAGGATGTAACTTTAATTTATCGACTTTTCTGTGGATTTTAGAATCAAAAACGTATTTAACTTATTGTTCCAGACTGGTAAAAACGTTTTTGATTCTAAAATCTGCCGAAAAACGTCGATTAATTAAAGTTACATTAAAGCGCGGCGATTAACAAATTTCCTATTGAAGAGGATGTATTCAACATTCGCAAATTTGAAAAACACAAAATCATAATAAAATGAAAGATGTTGAACAGAGCACATTGTACTTAGAAAACTTTAAACATTTTCGCATAGTAAGCTTATTGTTTAACATGGTTTTGGAATGTTAAAATTTACTTACTCAATGGGCTGCGAATAATTAACAGTTTGGTTTTGAGAAAATCTTCAAATTGTAGAGATGAGATGAAAAACATGCAGAAAATGACTCAAATGTAATAAAAATAAAATAAAATAATAGTTGTTTTTGACAACACTGAAGATAAATAAAATAAAATAAATTTCTATGGCAACGTTTGTTATTCTGGCAACACAAAGCGAAACAAATAAACAAAGTCAGTCATTGATATATTCTTGAGAGCTACAGACGTGTCTTAGTGAATCTTTTAATTGAGATTCATAAGAATTATAAAATCGCAACAATGGCGTAGTTGGTAAGATGAGCACAGATTTGCAAGGTATTAGGTATCAGATAGAAGTTGGCTCATAAGCGGCACGTTATCCAAACAAACGGGAAAATTGTGCCTGGCCATTTTTATGTTAAGAATTCATCATTTACCTAAGACCTTAGAACTTCATAATTGAGCGATAAAATATAAATTTTAGAATGTCATTGATAAAATAAAATAAAGTCAAATTAAATATTAACTCTTCGTGATGATGTTTATGTTGAATAGTACTAAATGACAGAACCTGAAATTATTCTTACACATTTCTCAAGATCGAGATAGTAAATGCAAAAAAAGAGATAATATTAACAAAACATAATAATTAGGGTAAAATACCTAGATTTCGACAGTTTTTGCTTGTTTTGTCAGAAAAACCATGTCAATATATTAATTTACTTAAGTTTTTCATCTCAAATATGATTGGTTCTATAGTCAGACTTTTTTCTTCATTCTCTACCTTTTTTATTGATCGAAAGTTTAAAGAAAAAGTTTTTATTAATTAAACCTTTCGATGATCTAGTTTTCGACGCAAAAAGTTTTAGTTTTCGACTAGAACATTTTCTCCTCCTTTGTTAGCACAGGAATAGGAAATTTTGCATATCGGATTGCTTGTCTACTTCACGGCGTTTTTTACGCCATGGAAACAGTATAAACATACTAAGGAAGATGGGTATCGAAAATTAGATTATTACGTGAATTTTCAGCTCTAGTTTTCGACAGCTCAAAAAACAATTAAATTTTTTTAAATGTTAGCAAAAATATGAAATAAATTACCCAAAAAAAAAATTGATTTCAGAACCTTATCTATCCATTGATTCCTTTTATGTTGCTTTCAATCGAATAAAAGGGAAGTTTTTTCATGGTTCAAAATCATTCTTATTTGGTCGATAGCATTGAATTTCACAGGTGATTTAGAATGTTACTTTTAATTATTGATTTACTACTATTAAACAACATATTTATAAGAATTTTTATATTCAACGTATACTAAACTGGGAGAACAAAAATATAAAAATATGAACATAGCTTAAGGCACCAAATAGAAAGATAAGCCTTTCATTAAAAATTTGTCGAAAACTAGCTCCTGTCGAAATCTAGAGTATCTACCCTTTTTATTTCAAATTAAAATCATTGTTATGCACCAAAGAAAATAACCACACTTATGACACAAGATGGTAGAGGGAGTAGATTTTTGCATCGAGACTTCCAACAAAAACGAAGTTTGCGAAAGCTGTTTAGCTGGAAAACAGTCAAGCAAAAGGTTCAAGAGTCTGCAAATACCAAGTCCAAGTAGGCCACTTGAATTAGTGCACTCTGACGTTCGCGGATACATGGAAGAAACCACGTTGGATTGTCATCGATATTTCCTGACATTCACGGATGACTACTCACATTTTACAGTAATCTACCTAATGAAACACAAGAACGAGGTTTTTGAGAAGTGTAAGGAGTTTGAAGCGATGGCAACGGCGCATTTTAATCAAAAGTTGGCTAAACTTAGATGCAATAATGGCCGTGAGTACATTGGACGAGATTTTCAAGAATTTTGCAAGGCAAAAGGCGTCCAATTGGTTCTAACAGTACCGTATACTCCTCAGCAGAACGTTGATGGAGAAAGTACGAGCAATGCTCTACGAATGCGAACAATGCTCTCACAAATCGATCGTCCACACGAGCTCTTGTGGATAACAAGACGCGATTCGAAATGTGGTGTGGCCCGACTTGAGCAAACTTCGCATTTTTGGCTGCAATGCATATGCTCTAGTACCTAAAGAGAAGAGGCAGAAATTGGATCCAAGACGAAGAAACTAATCTTTGCGGGCTACGCAAACAACGGCTACAGGTTATACAACAAGTCCTCACGTACTGTAGAGATGCACCGTAGCGTAGTCTTTGATGAGCAAGAATTGCCAGATCGTCGAAATGATCTACTTCATTCTACAATTTCGCAACCAGCAAGCATAAATACGCCAGCGATAGAATCCGAACCAAATCGAAGCAAACAGTTCAGAAGGGTCTGAGAACTTCGTGGGTAACGAAGATGAGCATCTCGTGGGTAACGAGAATGTTGAAGACGAGCCCGAAGTCATCGTGGTTGACTGTTGCGTATATTAGTCTCGGGCTAGAGAGCTAACGATATTCTTATCGTTGGCAAAAAGGTGGCTAACCTGGTCTGGATTAAGATTGAACTTGGAAGATTATTCCAAATGAAAGATCTCAAAGAAGTTAAACATTTCTTGGGAATGGATTTTTCAAGAGATTATCTAAAACAAACCATTGAAATTTCTCAGGTGGTTTACACCGAGAGAATATTTAAACGTTTTGGCATGTTTGATAGTAATCCCATAGGTACACCAATGGATCCGAATGTGCAGTTGACGAAGACGAAGGATGGTGAAACAACCAATCATCCATTCAAGGAACTGCTAGGATATTTGCAGTATCTGGCTCTTTCGACGAGGCCGGACATTTGTGCCGCGGTCAGCGCACTCAGCAAGTTTCAAACGAAGCTTTCCGATGCGCATTGGTCGGGACTAAAGCGGATTCAACGATATCTGCGTGGTACGATGGAGACAAAGCTGGTCTACACTAAGGGGGTAGAGAACCCTGTTTTACTGGGATATGCCGATGCCGACTTTGCAAACGATATCGATGACAGAAAGTCTATTTCTGGTCATGCATTCAAGGTATTTGGTAATCTGGTTTCGTGGTCAACGAAACGTTAACAGACGGTCAGTCTGTCATCTACAGAAGCTGAACTCGTTTCACTATGTATGGCAACCAAGGAAGGAGCGCACACCTCCTTGGCGAGCTAGGTGTGGTTAACACCGACTCTTTTCTTATTACGGATGACAACATCCCTTGTATTCAATTCACAGAAGAACCTAGGAGTCATCAACGGATGAAGCATTTGGACCTGAAATATATGTACATTTGAGAGCTGGTTAAGCTTCGGAAGGTCCACATCAAACACATCCGTTCGGAGGACCAACCGGCCGATGCATTCACCAAGGGGCTTCTCAAGGCACAGCATCGCAAGCTGTTTGAGTTACTGAACGTGCGAATTGAGGGAAGGTGTTGAAATTCACTCGCGACGACCCGAAGATGTTCACTCCGCAGCGATTAATGTAGACTGACGAACCGCGTGGCAAATGTAAGAGAGGCGCAAGTGAGAGAGAACGTCAATTCGCTATTGTTCTAAGAATCAAAGAAAAGTGAATTTGTAGTGTTCACTGGAAAAGATGCCATGTGAACAGTTAGGAAATCAGTGTTGCCAATATAACGGATGGATAATCCGACATATCAATCACTACTGTAACCTTACTTGATTATAAGACTTGACGAGAATAAAGATGATTATGTTATCAGTTTCCGAGAAAAAATAGTATTACATCTTTTTGATATTACAAAAAAAATTTAGCGTGATTTTTTGTAGAAATTTGTGACAAAGAGTAGAAAAGAAAAAAAAATTTTTGACTTCAATTTGGGAAATCAAATCCCCATATAAGCAAAAAATTACAGAGTATTTACCATTTAGCAATAATTTGATGCTCACTATTTTCCACGAAGTAATATCCAAGTTTTTGTTCTGCTTTGCTATCAAGCGACGAAAAATTTTTCCTCCATCACGCTCCAAACGAGGGATGCTAGGGATCGAAATAGTGGCCCGCAGAAGCGGGGAAACAGGTGTAAACGGCAATACCACAAGGTCAGTGAACTTTCCAATAGCATTCAGCTTCACAACAGTATTATCTGAATCTTTAACAGGTAAAATTTAAACTTATTTTTCAATATTTTTTAATGAATAGAGTATAAAGTCAAATCTAATTTCACAATTTTCAAAAATTGCTGCAAGTTCATTTGGATCGCAAAAATCATAAATAATGTTAACCACATAGAGGTTTTGGTTGAGATTTTGCTATTATTGTGAATGAATCTGGGCAAAATTCGGCTAACCGGACCAGACCCGGATTTTCCCAATGTTTTTTTTTTAATCTGGGCCAATCCGGATAAAATCAAACATTCTGGAGTGCGGCTCTTTAAATCTCTGAAATTTTAATAATTTGAATTTTTGGCTCCTTTGGCCGAAAAAGTTGCCGACCCCTGGTCTACTGAATAGGCACAGCGACTGGTGTGGGAGTGCGTGTGTTACGTGATCAACAGTTAAGATTTTTCCTCCCAGATTAATGGTTCGTGTTTTTCTGGTTGCGGATTGGAGTTTTGGAACAAAATGGGGGAGAATGGGGGGATGAACCCACCATCAATACTCACTTGATGAACATGTGAATCCCGGTGGTTTCCATCGCTCGACTGATGCCCTTCCATGAGGCAACCATGGTGTATTTCTGCTTGGCAGTGAGCGGCAGCCGACTGTCCGTTGGGGGAGGTCCGCAGGCGTCCAGACTAGGGACATTGTTGCCTCCTTTCGAACTACCCCCATTGCTGCTGGCTAATTTTGTTAGTTCACAACCCATAACTCTTGACTAAGTTTTGTTTGTTTGTTTCGGTTTCTGCCTCCCTGTTGTCGGTGCGTTTATGTTTGCTTCAAACACCAATAATCGATTAATTTCCCTTCCACACTCCGGCGCCGTTTCAGCTGCTCGCCACTTCAATCAACAACGCTAACTCGCTTAGCCGGCATTCTTTTGTGTGACAAAGCTGCTCGCTGCTCGGGGAAATCATTCATGCTTCGATATCCTTTTCTTCGACGTCTGCTGTCGTTATCGTACCATTTTTCAATCCCGGTGCTTTTGTACGGTGGTGGGGCTAGAAACACTAATCAAAGCTCATCGAGGTCACTCGATGATTTCCGGCTACACACACTTAACTTCGAGACTCCCCGGGGGAATTCAGCAAAAAACTCAACAAGCCCAAGCCCAAGACGCTGTACTCTAATTGAAAAATAACACTTCAGCACACTATTTCTCACACATCGCGTCGCTGGCTGTGTCACGAATCACGGGAGTTCCACCGATGATGATCACTCAATGCCCACTCACGCGATTTCACAAACAGCTTTTTTTTAAAGGGAAAATAAATATAGCTAGAGCTGTGTGAATATGTATAGGTAACGAGTATAGGTTTCGTCGATTGCGCTCCAACTTGCTTCAACTCGCGAATTGTTATCCTCCAGGTTGTGCTCTTCTTCGGTTTCGACACGAAACGTGCGGTTCACATAAATATGCTCACACTCGATGTTGTTCTCTCACGTGTATACAACATTATACATACATTATGGCTAGGAAACAACACTTGCTAGGTTAACTTGGTTGGGAAATACCTGAAAAAGGGTAAATTTTCTTCTAAAAACTGGAAAACAATTTTCTCCGGGAAAGTAATGGGGGACCTTTTCCGACTTCCGGTTGCTAGAAAAGATCGATGAAATATTGGGAAATCGTGCGAAAAACCGGTACCGTATGTATCCGATTGTTATCGACAGCAGCGACGATTCGAAAGCTGCTGAAGCTGAATCCAGTCACGAGCAGGAAATCATGAATGAAAATCTCATTCACACTCCGGCCCAGATTTTGGTTCCCACCGATGGATTCACTCCGGGAAATGATACATACATATAATTCTACTTATACAGGTAGATGTGTAGTGCCTGGCTGCCTGGAACTAAGTAGGCTGTCCTGGGAAAGCGATGAATCGAATTCACCTAGTGTGTTCCTTCATCGCCTACCCAGTTTGTGTAGTCGAGCAACTTTTATCCAAGGATGCCGTTTTCTGCTGATGTTCGATTTCCGATGCTATGGAGCTCGTTTGCCTAAGCCTACTTCAACCGATAATACTCGTCCAGTGCGTAAGGATCTTGTTCGCCACTTGACTTCGGTCTGCCCAAATAATATCTTCTATTCATTACACAATATTCTCGAAGTGGCACTGAACAACATCCTCTTACGATCTCCAGCACAGAAACTATCCAGGCTCTGGCACTCCAATCGAATGATAAGCAGCAAGCACCAAGGCAAAAAAAAACGGGACCTCTGACTTATGTCAGAAAATCGACATCGCAACACAGCGAAACATAACCAAAAAAAAATCTCAACAACCCGTACGTGAGATAAACAACGATTCCGTTCACCCAAAAAGGAAAAACCCTTTTCCTTTTCTCATCGATACTTTATGCTCGAGTGGCGCGGCGCGCGAAGGCACCGAAATTGATTTTTCCAAACTTAATTTTCCCTCCGCGCGTTCTCTGCGTTGTTTGGCCACGGCAACGACGACGACTCCGTTCCATTACTGGTTACTCCACTCGGTCGTCCTGTCGTCTGATCGTCAGCAGCGCATAAAACTACCCTACAGGTTCTTGGAATCGGTCCACACTTCCGCCGAGCCGAGAAGTGTCATCTGTCCAAGTCCTCAAATATAGCACCCCCGTGTTTCGCCGTCGTCGACGTCTTCTTCGGGTAATATATAACACCAAACAACCAACCCAACAAACACACTTTTCTGCAGAGAGGAGCCGTAGAAGTGAATTCCTTTGCCAGGCAGCTAGCTACACTGAGATTCTGCACACTGCCCTGATATATAGATACACAACACATCGAATCCGTTCCGAAACGTTCTCCGATCTAGAGACAAGGCCGCGCGTTCGGTCAGGCTAGCTGTTCATTGAGTACTAATCGGCACGGCTGGGAAAATCCAGTGGCCAAGCAAACGAATCCTATCATCATCATCGCCATCATCGTCGGCTTGCGTTTTCTATCAAGAGCACTAGTCTCACCCACAGACTCTCATTCACTGGGAAAGCTTTCCATCCACACGTCACCCGTTTCGGTGGGTGGCCCAGCGCGCGCATGCATGTTCACTCGGATGAACACCTCAGTTCGTGGTGTTGTTTATTCTGAGCACCCCGCACCGACCGGGGCCCCAATGTAAACTGTTTCTCGATTCTGCTGATCATATTCTATGTACATTATCACGCCTTCCCAAACAATCACCCCACCCCACCCCACTTTCGATGTTCCCAAACAGCACCACACTAACTCGAATAACTAGTAGGGAGGTAGTAAACTGTGTGACCGACTCGACTGTGTGTTTTTCCTCTATCAATCCAACATCCGGTAAGCGATGGAAACGAACGACCACCACTAAATATCACCAAGGCAATAGTTAAGGATCCTCCTGAAGGCAGCCTTCGCTCAGTGTGTTGTGGGGCTCCCAGGCCACTCTACTCGAGCGCACCTCAACATCAACAACAACACTACCTACTCCTGATATGGTGATGAACGTTCTTCAGCTCTCTGTATTATTGCCGTTGAAGGAGTCGCATGGTGGATTTATTTACCGATGAAACGGGTCAAAATTAGCGCTGAAACGAGACAAACAAAGATGACACATTTTGAGAATAAACCTAACGTCTTCGGAATCAAATTCATCGATTCGGTAGTGCGATCACGTTCGTATGCGAATTAATTGCTTTCCTATCTCGTGTGCCAGTTTAAGTATTATGAGCGTCATCGACCGACACCTTAATTGGACGCCATCAGTATGTGACCGAGCGATTGGTTGATGAGGCGAGATATTTATTTTAATCACCAACGTCTCTTGCCGATGATAGGTAAATATATTTCGAAGATGGACAGGTAGACGGATGCAGAGATGAAGATGCATGCGGAATTTCTGACAATTTTATTTTTACGTTTCTTTGTTAAGCTAGCCATAAAGGGAGAATATCTAAAGTCTGCTTCATTTAATATTGGAACAAATTCTTTTGCTCATTGTGGCGCTCCTAGTGGACGGATTTGGAAACTTTTTTCACCCACGTGTCGGGAAATTCATTACCTTTCACCATGTATTTATGTCATAGCACCAAACGATAGCATTTTGTAAACAACCGCCATGGAAGCCGAACGGAGAGATCAAATTGTGCACAGTTTTCTTGAAAATCCATTGTTGTCGGCATCGAAGCTAGCTAAACAGCTTAAAATGCCCAGAAATATCGTATGGCGTGTTATCAAGCAGTACAAGGAAACATTGACGACGGCTCGGAAGCCGCATTCGAAGCGTCGGAGTGGAATTGTCGACCGGAAACTGCGTGGGAAAGTCATCAAGGCCGTCAAGAGGAATCCCAATCTTTCAGACCGCGATTTGGCCAATAAGTTCCAGGCCGCTCACAGTACGGTGCGACGAATTCGTCTCCGGGAAGGAATAAGGTCATTCCGAGCCAGCAAACAGCCAAATCGGACGCTGAAGCAGAACAATGTGGCCAGAATCCGTGCTCGAAAGCTGTACGACCAAGTGCTGACCAAGTTCGACGGATGTAAAGTCTGCTTCATTTAATATTGGAACACAAACATTTGCGTGTAGTTCAGTCATTTATTAACGAATTCATAATTTGTTTTTCAAACAAATGTAGCATTTTCTTTACTCTTTCATAAAAAAAAATTTAAAAAATTATCCATTGCTGTTTCGAAGAAATTCTCGTACTCGTACTCGTAAGAAAACTGTGCACAATTTGATTTCTCCGTTCGGCTTCCATGGCGGTTGTTTACAAAATGCTATCGTTTGGTGCTATGACATAAATACATGGTGAAAGGTAATGAATTTCCCGACACGTGGGTGAAAAAAGTTTCCAAATCCGTCCACTAGGAGCGCCACAATGAGCAAAAGAATTTGTTCCAATATTAAATGAAGCAGACTTTATTTGATTGAATTCTTTAAAAAATCAACTTAATTCAAGTTGTACGCGGAATTTAATTTTTAATTCCCAATCAGCTGAGAGTTCTAGTTTAAAATTGAACTGTTAAAAATTACCAATCACTATATTGGCATGTTTCTAAAGTTCTGCGATAATTGAAGGCATCCAGACATCTGTATTCAGATCTCAGCCCAAAATCGAGCATTATACCTATAGTAACAATTTCACCACTGATAAGCTGATATAACTCTGCACCACATTTCCATCAACCAAAGGTTCGTGACATAACTGCTTAGTAAGTGATTAATACACTGGTTGTGATGGCGCTAGCATTCAAAAATTACTCCACGTGTTCTAATGACACGTAGAAAAATATATAGAAAATTTTATTATCTACCAAGCTTAGGAATAAGTTGCTATGGTGTTCAATTTTGTTATGTTTTCCTTCCAGTGAAAAAGTGATGGTTGAAATGTACTAGATTCATTGAGCTTTGAAATTTGAGGAACAAAATTTGAAACGTGCCTACATATGAAAATCAATTCTTCATATTAAAAAAACGATTTTAATTAATAGGATATTAAAATTTAAAAAATACTTTCATAATATAATTGAATTAAAGTTTAACAGTTTCTAATAATAAATTTTTGCAAATGAAAAAAAAGTTATAGATTTAAAGACTTTCAAAGCGAAAATGTTCTGCGAAAAACTTGCAGTTCTTTAAAAAAGGATCTTCTGGTGAACGATTTAATCTAGACATTTTATTAGAGAATATACTTAGATCATCTGAAGTTTCTTAAAATTTCCCCTTTGGATAAAATTTCAAAAGATCATACACTCTTCTTCAATAAGAATGGAAATGATCCGATACATTAAAACTAAAATTTAAACTAACTGAGTTACATAACTCTGCATAAAAAATATTTTCGAGTTGTCAAATGTTGTGTTGAAGTGTTGAAAAGTGTTGAAAAAATATTTAACTCAATTATTCATTGTGAAGAAAACTCCGTTAAACCAAGAAGCAGCTCTGGACGATGGTTTTGCTGGGAATTTTGTTCAAAATAAGTGAAAACGTGTGCTACGGATAATTCAAATTCGGGTTTGCCGATTGAGAAAAATAAGAAATGATACAGATTCATCTGAAACCTCATCTAATTTAAGAAAGTTGGCTTAGGAAGTGTCATTTGTTCAAGAGCTTTCAGAGGACAGCTTTGTATCTTGAAAAAAATAAATGATTAAGCGTGTTGAGAGGACAGCTTAAGAATCTTATCAAATTGAAATCAAGCGTGTTGAGAGGACAGCTTGTGATAAGAATGAAAATCATGCGAGTCAAGAGGACTGCTTGAATATAATGATACAAATTTCAAGCTTGGAATTTAATAGCGTGATGAGAGGACAACTTAGTAATTTAAACAACTTAAGATGAAAATAGACAGCACAGCGAGTCGAAAGGACTGCTTGAATATGATGAAATTTATTGCAAATGAATGATGCTTTAAGAGGAAAGCCATACCCATCGAATGAATAATCAAGCGAGTTGAAGGGACAGCTTGAGATAAAAATAAATCATGGAGAGAGTCGAAGGGACAACAAAAAAGTTGGGAAAAAAGAATAGAAAGAAGTTCTTATGAACATGATTGAATCTTCAAGAGATCAATTCGAAATTAAGTAACGAGTTAGTAGAGCTCAAATATGAATAAGATTGGCCATGTAACGAACTAGAAAAAATCTTTGAAACTTTTAATAGATTGGCAGGACATCTTGAAATTGGAAAAACGTGTGGAAAGACATCATTGGAAAAAGGAATGATGGTAATATAAGAGGATGTTTGAAGGGCAGTTTGTATCAAGTTTACTAAAAAAAACCTTACAGATTTTTCTACTGGTTGAGAAAACATGCATTTTTTTGCTTATAATCAAAGTTACATTACGCGAAACACAACATGACAAAAGGCCTATTTGATGATATTTTGTTTATCTTCGCCCATAGATTAATGAAATCCAATCTTTCTGATGCTATGAGAGTTGCTCAAGGCTGATCGCAAGAATATTGCGATTATATATCCTGAAGCAAGACTTCAACATCAAATAGGCTTTAACCCTTTAACATTCCATCGAAATTTCGAACTTATTGGTTTTGTGCAATTAGCTTTCGGAGTTTCTTCAGCATGGATTTCAATATTCAAACTAGAATAAATAACGTTTGAAATATTATTTTCTCAGATCCACTAAACTCTGTTTAAATGTGAAACGGTTAAATGACAATTCAAGGCTGAAAGATTGCACGTTAACCATGTATAGACGGGAATATCTCTTGAGCTTGGGGACCTTTTGTTTTCTATATCTTCATTGTGGCTGCAGATTAAAGTTTGATATTGAATACACTTTTTTGAAAGAATTTATCAATAGTTTGCTAATTTGGAATAAACCTGGAATGATTCCAGGATGCGTTCATGGTTGATCTTCCCTGCAAGTTTGCCGTGTTTATTGAAAATTCTTAAGTAAGGCTATGATCATTTAGTATCCGGGCAGTTACAAACGTGTGTATTTTAAAAACTATTCATTTGATCGAAAAACTTTCTATGGAGGAAATGAAGGTGTTGATATGACATTTAAACTAAAAATATATAAAAAAAATTTATCAATGATTTCAAGAAATACTTTAACTTTTTCATAAAATCTCTTTTTTATCTTTGCACACTTTTTCCAGTCATGTTTTGATTTATTTTTTTTACCACAAAAGCAAAACCTTTGCAAAATCATGATATTTTACACAAACTCACCTGGGAAAAGCAATTGGAATCTGGTTGGAACCTTTTCATGAGTTGGTATCTCGAAGAAATTGATCTCTTAAATCCGGTTTTAACATAAATTTCTTTGTCCATCAGAACACATCTGTCATATTGCGTAAAAACCGGATGCACAGATTGCGATCTTTGGATCTGATCATTATTAGTTATTTACTTGGTGTCTACTAGTCAGGCAAAACTTTTTGCCTCTGCCAGAAATGGATTTTTTGCATTATGTAGGGAGTCTTCATTCAGTTATCCCAAATAACCATAAACTTTTCACCATATTTAAGATCAAGAGTTGCACTCCGATAGTTGATTTGTGGATCCTAGAGTGGCTCCTTATACTTAATAACCATTTGGTACGAAAAAAAATCAGAAAAAATCAACAGTTCATGAGCTTTCGAGTCAACAATGAAGAATTTTCGAGGCACAAAATGCGCAAAAGGAGCAAATTTTTGCAAAATTATTTTTGTCATGTCTTTTTGCATAGTAAATATCTCATACACACGTAAACTTAAAAATCTGGCAAAAATAGGCAAGATAGTCCTTTTCATAACCAACACAACGCTACTAAATTTTTGCATATCCGAGCTCTATTAACGCAGCTATCACCAAAATAAAGTGCCCGGATACTAAATTATCATAGCCTTAATTCGTCGATGACCATCAATTGAAACATTCAAGAAATTAATTGATTTGCTTGTGTTTTTTAATCTGAGACGTGGACTGTGACCTTCTGACAAAGGTGTTAATTGTTTTTGATTGAAAAGTTAGTCTTTAAGTCAGTTAGAAAAATTCTGTATAAAACACGCACACTTAGTGTGATATGGCCTAATGTTCAAAGTTTTTAATTTAAAAGTTAATGAAAAGAATTTATTCTAAATGGCTTCTTAGTAATTATCATTTTTTTTTGGGATAGGAGGGGGATGTGTGTATGGTTTATACCGAGACATCAAGCTAGGTTATTCGCCTCGAGCGTGTGCGTCAGTCAGACGGTAAGACAGTGTGAGTAAAGAAGTCGGGTGTAGCTCCTCCGGCCGGATGTGGTCCTGTGTTCCCGAGTGTCGGTTCCAGACTGCGGACTAGTCTGCACACAGTACAATCAAAACGAAATATTTAATATTTTTTAAAATTTTGTCAATAAATAACATGAACACAATTAACACACGACGTATTACAGGACACGACACTTAACGTTCTTACAAACGGAAAAAAGGATTCAAAATTACCTTTTTTGTCGACCGGTTTCGGGCTCGATGTTGCCCATCTACAGGACGATGTCCGACTGATCACACGAAGAAATTACTGGCAGGATCGTACTACGAGTGTCATAGTATTCGTCGAATGATGGTTCCTTTTTAAATTTTTCTTTTGGTGAAGGTGAAAAGCGGCGACATAATTGGTGGGTCATCTTCATTCATTAGCGGTTTCTCTGAAGTGCTAATGAACATCGACTCCCATGCGTTCAAATGTGAGGCTTTTCTTTCACATTTCTTATATTTAGGTCACTTTTTCCCAGTTAATGGAGTGACCCATTTCCGTTGCGTGGGTGGCTACGCTAGATGCATTGGCCCTGTTGTTGTCTACAGCGTTTCTGTGTTCTTTAAGTCGAACTTTAAATTTACGACGAGTTTGGCCAATGTAAACAGCTGAGCAACTCTCACAGGGAATTTCATAAATTCCGGATCTCTCATCTTGCGGGATCTTATCCTTCAAGGAGATCAACCGATCCTTAAGGGTGTTGCCGCTCTTGTATGCTGTTTTCAGACCATGTTGAGAAAGGATTTTTGTTATCCCATTAGTTAGTTTAGGGTGGAACGGCAGGCTAACTCTATAGGGCTCTTCTTTCTCTGGCCTAAAGGTGGTGGCATCACTTCGGTACTTTTTTCTGGCATGTTTCCGGAGAATTTTTCGTTGTCAAAACCGTTCAAAAAACCCGCCTCAAGGATTTTATGCTTTTCCTTTTCAAATTCTGCCTTTTCCATTGGGATATTGTACAGGCGGTGACCCATAGAATGGAAAGCGGCTTGTTTTTGCGCACCAAAGTGGTTGGAATCGGCTGTTATGTATCGGTCGGTTGAGGTTGGTTTCCGATATATGCCGAATTTTATGGTGTTGTCCTCTTTCCTTGAGATTAACAGGTCAAGGAAAGGAAGTTTTCCATCAATTTCTTTCTCTACAGTAAGTTTTATCGAACTGTGTTTGGAGTTTAGAAGCTCTAAAGTCTGCGTGAGATAACGCTCCTTTAACGAGGCAAGGATGTCATCGACGTAGCGCCACCAGACACGTGGGAAAAGTCTTTCTCTTTTCTCCAAATCTGCTTCCAAGTCGCTCATAAAAACTTCAGCCAAAAGTGGGGATAATTTGCTGCCCATGCTAAGGCCAAAGGTTTGTTTAGAAAACTTACCCCGGAAAATGAAGAAATTCTGCTTCATGCATACTTCTGCAACTGCGAGGTACGCTTCTATTTCGTTGGGAGACACCCGGCGACGTTCCAAGTGCCCCCGTAAGCTGTTGAGGGCGTCCGAGGTTGGTACACTAGGGAAAAGTGCGGAGACGTCGAATGAAACTAATATTTCGCCTCGACGCACTTTGAACCCTTTTAGGCGCTCAACCAGTTCCACAGAATTTTTTACACTATTGCCATGCTTTACAGGGTACTTTTTCATTTCTTCGACCAGCCATGCTGCCATTTTTTCCGTTGGTGTATTAATATTTGAAGAGATGGGTCGCATAGCTATCGGATTTTTGTGGATTTTCGGCAAGCAATAGAGGGAAGCGACTTTCGGGTTCGGAACAAGAAATTTTCTTACAAGTTTGGCATCACCCATAAGGAGGGCGACTTTCTGTCTTACCGCGATTCAGAAATTCATCAATGCGATGCTACACTTTGCCTCATGTGGATTTCGCTATTACGGAGAAGAAAATTAATGGTGTTCCCTTACCAGCATGATATGATCGTCAATTTTTTAATATAAAATTCAAAACACAATTTTCAATGTGCGTTTGCAATCACATGTCGTAATCAATGGAAAAGCTTTCCAATATCCAAACTCACTAGAGTTTGTTTCCGCGCCAACACTTAATTTTAGTTCGGAAGTCCGAAGTCCGTTTTTTAAAGTATTTAAATCTACGTTAACCCTTCTTGACCAGTTACTTCATAAGTTTAAAAAATTCATAAGGTTTCTGTTTATTACACAACATAGAAAACAAAGGGGTATTGAAAATTGGAGACATTCATGAAATCGACTCGAAGTTAGGGCACTCAAAAGAAGCAGAAAAACTGGAGTATTCCGGATACTCCCAAGATAAAATCTTGTTTGAAATTAATTTGCCCTAATTTAGTTCCAGCACTTGGGAGTAACGATCTTTTGATTGGCATCATGTTTTTATATGACAAAGTTGTTAAAAGGTTTTTAATCATTTGTATCATGAATAGCCTTTACGAGTTCTAATTCCATAAAAAGATTAGGATTTTAGAAATTTATGATTGAATGACAAAAAAAAATTCCATTTAAACTGGATAATCTTTTCGAAACAACAAAATTCGTGCAATGTGCGCTAGGCAAACAAACAAACAGCATCACAGCCCCAGCCAGCAGCGCACATGTACAATAAACCTACATTTATCAACATAATAAGAGTATTTAAAAATACCGGTGAGTGTTCTTATGTATTGATTTTTCGATATTCACTATTTCTTTGCTTGGCTCCGGTGGTGGCGCGGTGGCAACAAAACACTCTGCTCCTGATGCTTTTGCGGTGCTTCTGGCTGACTGAGTGATGTTGGTTGAATACTAACAACTGCGTCTGTGTCTGTTTGGGGTGGAACTCAATTCATTCGGAAAATGGAACGATTCCCGGAGTTCCGGAAGGACCAAATCGTGTGGGTGTTATAAAAGAGTAAAAATAAAAACCCGAAATGAATGCCTGCTCCAGCCATCCAGCTAAGCACAGCCGGGAACAGGAAGTATATATAGCAATTCATTTGCTGTGCAAGCAGTTGAGCTTTTGGACTTTTTTCGGGGCCAGCGGAAAAAAGGAAAAACTTTTTGGAAACTACGCACCGGGTATGATCCATACCTTCTTTCATCCTTCCATCGTGTTTTTCTTTCCCTTAATTCGT
>NW_026598629.1:0-25000 GCF_029784155.1 Uranotaenia lowii
GCAGACGGCGAACTGGAGCGTTCAAACTTAGGCTCTGAAGCAGTTTCGGGCAAATTACGATCCAAGTTAATTGAATTTCTTCTTCTTCTTTTTCGTATTCGTCCTTAATTTTCCGTCCTTAATTATTCTTTTCTTCTTAATCTCTGTTACATTTAAAAATACACTGCAGAGATTACTACGGCCAGGCCAACCATGTGGTAAATAACACAAAAGATACAGGAACAAGGGGAGGAACAAGGCGTGAAGTTCTCTGCCAAACGCTTCATTTGCCTTATGTACAATAACTTAATATAAAAATTATGTAATGCAAAAGTCTGCTTAAAAGGTTAGATCTCACCAAATAGGTTATCGTCGACAGGGCACATTCGCTGATTCGTAACCGTACATCAAAAGTTGGCAGGAGCCAGGCCGATGTTGTTTTGATATCTGAACTAACTGCAACCGAAGTTTCTGAAGCTGTATGATTTATTTTCAAATCCTGTAGTTTTTTTTTCAGCTACAGCACACTTCCCAATTTTGTACTCCTTTGCAGTTATTTTCAACATTTAAACTTTTTTCTTCCGCAGCTAGAACGACTTCACCACGGGGCAAAAATTGTTGACGTCCGTGCGAGTCAACGCCTACTCTTTACGATCCAAGTTAATTGAATTTGATATTGAATTGGTTTTCAGTAGTTTCAATAATCACTACTTTGGGTGTAACTTTAGACCAGAGCAAGCAAACGGCAACCATCAAACATATAATGTCACGTGATATTGATAAACTCCTCCCTGTCATGCTACTTATGTGTCATATCACTGTTACATATCGTTGGATATCGCAACATTTGTAAGTGAGTGATATCAAAGCCAACATGATGGTCATTTATATACGCTGTCTGTCGTCTAAACCTTTCATAACATTGTGTTAATGTACTTAGAAATTTTTGCGTCAAATGCGACTTCAAATATTTTATTTTTAGTTTGTAGGGTTTATATTAATCAGCACATACCACCGATGAAAAACGATTATTTAAGAATCAAAATAAATTTAAAGAGTTTGTCGGAAAAAATTAATGAAAGAATTTAAATGGGAGGATCTTTATATTGGTCGATCAACTAAATAATGAACTGGAATTGGATTACAAATCCTACATTTTTTAAATTTTTTTTTCAAAATTATTTTCAATTCTTTAGCATGACACGTGATACCTATTTGGCATGTGCTAATCTAATGCATATTGGAATTCTCGCCGAATGAACGGTGGATGGAGACCCGATACATCGACAGAAGAGGTTGATGCTCTGAACTGCTTAATGACAATCGTAACAGGACCAGCAATTTCTTGATTATCCGAGAGGGTGAGGTGATATTGATATAGATTACTATGTTTAGGTCGGACGACCTTGAGCGATATTTATCAGCTCTGCATTAGATTGAGTCGATTTGGGGTAATTTTTGGTATTTCTCAAACCCTGAAGTCTCAAAAACTTCGTTTTAGTTCAAAACTCATCCATGATTTTTTGCAGATTTGTTAAGAAACGTTTATATGAGTAAATTTTAACTTTTAGGTTTGTAAGGGAAAAATTCAATAGGTTTTTTGTTCTGAAAAATCAACAACTTTGCTGAACAACTTTGTCGAAGACCGTAACTTCGTATCTTATTAGGCAAAAAAGTTATTAGCTGTTTGATAAGGGAATTCCAGATGGCAAAAAATCATGCTTGTTGGCTTGTTTTTTAGCTCTATCTTTGAGCTTTAACTTTCATGCACGTTCACCTATAAGTCTACAAATTAAATTTTCTTAATTTTTAATATAATTTCACACTTTTCCAGTGAAGATTGTATGATTATACAAGTTATGTCAGAAAATTTATTAAGGTTAGAAGAGAAACATGCCAAATTCATTGTGTCTTTTGACACGTATGTTTTGACCGAAATTTTGAATGTTCCGGTTGACTGCCGGAAGATCACTTGCATAGTCGCAATATTTTTATTTTTGCAAGTGAGCTTACATTATTACCTTCCGTAGTTGATTTGAAGAATTTGTTTATCTTCTTAGTTTTTTTATATTACCATTAAAAAACCAGGAATCGGGAAGCATTGAGCTATTTTTATCAGCACGATGTGACTTTTTCCAGAATTTTTAGAGCAGGCTTTCGTTGATTAATGCTGACAAAGGTAGTTCAAGACCATTGAAGAACTTTTTATGGGAAGAATTCGGTTTCATCGGGTATGTTTCCGTTAGATTTATCGACCAGCAAATTTTTCGTTGATAATTGTGTTATGAACAAGCTTAATCAAAATTGTTTTAGGAATTATTTTTAAAGACTAGCTTCGCCTAGCATTTACTCCCTAAAACGTTTTTCCGTCAGCTGCCGATTAAGATTAGGGGAGGAGCGGGCTATATGCGCCTATTAAGCAGAATACTGATTTAATCAAATATTTCATCGAATATGTGTACAAAAACTATATGCACATGAGCAGACATCTGTTTTCTATACATTGGAGTAATTTTTGTGTTGAAATCTCCTTCCGTTTTTGAGAAATTGATTTTATTATAACTGTTGTCAAAATAGCCGAATCTCAAACCGTGCGGGCTAAACGCGCCTATTTATGTTTTAGGTGAAATTTCTGTTTTTTGGGCAATACTTCCGTATAATTTCATTGGAAATGCTAGAAACTGATGACTTTCATACGACAAAGCTGAAGTTTTATAAAATTCTATGCCTTTTATAACTTTATGGAATAAACAAAATTTAGGGTTGCCATCATATGGAGGAATTTCATTCCTAAGATAAATTTTATCAAATCTGTTTTGAGATCTTCAATTTGATCTTAAGATGTTAATTAGAGCCTAAATTTGAAGTTTTAATGATAAATATCATATGTTTATTCTAATTAACCTGTTATTTAAGGGTAGCGGCATTTTACAAACATGATGGGGGCATACAAAAACACTCTCTTATTCCACTTTCCCATCATTAAGGAACCATCATAAAAGCTAAAATTTGTTAAACTTTTAAGGTTCATTTGAATAAGGAACAAAAACCACCCAACTTTTTTTTTTGAGCTTCTTTACGTTTAATTTTTAAGTGTCAAAATATTACATCAAAAGGTATCAAAACCTTGTATGAATTTTAATTTTTTTTTGAGTTGATTTATTAATTAAATTCTTTCTTGCCTTATGTTAAAAGCGTATAGCCCTCAAAATGCATTAATTAGATATGTTGTCTTGTCAGCCATTTCGTCAAACGGCCGTAGGCTCATTCAACCCGATAGGCCCATTTAGGAAACCTTTCCCCTACTCGTTATTTGGTTCGATGTTAAAGGATGTTAGGTCCCGGAAATAATCCAGAATCACTTTTTTCATTCAAGTAAAAAGACTGAGAATAAGTTTTGCCAGCTCTACCACGATAATATTAAGCTCTACTCAACTGGTGACGGAAGTCCCACGTATCCATATGTGAATTTTAAATGCAAAAACGCTGAATGATAATCAAACAGGGCCTTGATTGGTCTACTGTTAGGCGTAAGGCATAAACAATGCTAATTAGATTCTTAAGTTCATTGACTTTTTCATGATCGTGAAGAAATTTCCATAAAAAATAGGTATTAACATAGAGCAACTTCAATCATTCGAAAGCAAAGGTACGAGCAAAAGTGTTCTACTATTTATACCAAACTTATTAAACTTAATCTGCTTTTGAGTGTCAGCTCGTAACTTTATTCGGGTGCATCTAAATAAAAAAAATCTTCGAAAACCCTCAATGAAATCTTTAACTTTGCATTATTACTTTTTTATGGACGCACCCTGAAAGGCCAGAAAAAAATCTTCCCAGTCAAATTGACACTCCTCACTTAAAACTATTATATCTTTCTTGTTTCTCAACCAATTTGTACAAAATGTATAGTTTTGTAAACCTCATTATGTAACACAAATAACATTATTCACTTACAATACTTCAGTTTTCCGTTATTCAAACCCAAAAGATAATCCGAAAAACATTTTTCGAAAAAAGACTGTAGATCAGCTACGGAATGGTTTAAACAAATTTCACTTAGTTTCCAAGAAAGCTGAAGTTAGAAGCAATACGATGCACATAAGGATACTTTTTTTTTTAGAAATTTGTTATGATCATGACCACATAAACTGTAAAAAGTGATGTCAAAACCGTACTTTTGAATCAATGAACCGTCAAAATTGTTTAAGTCATATCAGATAATTTTTGAAAAAAGGATTGGAAAGTTAACGTAATTTGGCACTATTTCGCATCATTAGATTTTCATAATACGAAACACAGAATTTTCAACGAATTTTTAAAGGTAGCTGTTTCTAAAAATTTTTGTCAATTTTAAATTTCTCAGATTTTGTTGTCCGTAAATTCAACACCAAGATTTTCACCTTGAATTCATATTCATCAAAAAGGAAATACGTTTATCTTATTTTAATCGCCGCTGGGATATATTCTTTTTTAATTTTTGGCATTTCGGCGAGTTGTGAAAATTCAAGGTAGAATATTTAGAAAGAACATGAAAGTATTATAGGTGGAAAGATCAAAGCTAGAGCGCTTTGGGTAGAAGAAATTGAATAGTAGGTGAAAATGTGAGCAGGGCTTTTTGTTTTGTGAACAGCTTTTGAACAACTTGCGTGATTCTTTGCCGCGCGCCGTTTCAATGTTAATAGGAAGCGATGAAGAAACCCATCGCATTCCCACCCACATTGAAACACGAACGGGTCGAACACATGAGATTGTGTCCAACCGGGCAAAAAATCACCCAAGCAGCGCTCACATGTGCTGTTCTATTGCTAAGCCAATTCTATCGATGCGTGCTACTTTTTTAGGTACATCGGATGGTTGCTACTTTTTGTTTCGCATATTATCCATCCGATGCCTTACTTTTTTGCCAAATGCATCGTGATGAATTGTGTTGTAATTTTTGTTATCCCATTTCCCCCCTTCTTTAGCCAAGTGATTCTGTCGGACACAATCTCATGTGTTCGACCCGTCCGTGTTTCAATGTGGGTAGGAATGCGATGGGTTTCTTCATCGCTTCCTATCAACATTGAAACGGCGCGCGGCAAAGAATCACGCAAGCAGTTCAAAAGCTGTTCACAAAACAAAAAGCCCTGCTCACATTTTCACCTACTATTCAATTTCTTCTACCCAAAGCGCTCTAGCTTTGATCTTTCCACCTATAATACTTTCATGTACTTTCTAAATATTCTACCTTGAATTTTCACAACTCGCCGAAATGCCAAAAATTAAATAAGAACAAAAAGGAAATATCATACCGATTCTAGTGGAGTAATTACATAAGACCTGAGACCCGAGGCCTGAGATCCGAGAGAAACCTGATAACTGAAACACAAACTATGAGAAATGAGACCTGAGACGAGAGACATGACCCCTGAGACATGAGACTAGAGACGTCAGCCGTGAGAAGTGAGCCGTGAGATATGAGAGGTTAGAATTGAGTAGTGAGACTTCTCACTTCTCACGTCCCACTTCTCTTATCTCATGACTCATTTTTCGCTTCATACGGCTAAATTCTCACAGCTCACCTCTCACGTGCCATGTCTCACTTCTCAACTCTCATCTTTCACTTTTCACATCTCACGGCTCACTTCCCACTTCTCACGGCTCACTTCTCATTTCTCACGACCCACTTCTCACTTCGTAAGGCTCACTTCTCACCTCTCACTTCACACTTCTCAAGTCTCACGTATCACTTTACAATTCTCATCTCTGACTTTGTACATCTCACAGCTCACGACCCTTACTACTTCTTACTTCTCACTTCTTACTATTCATTTCACACTTCTCAGGTCTCAGGGCTCAGGTCTAAAGTCTCAGGTTTCGAGTCTAGAGTTTCAGGTATCAAGTCTCAAGTCTCAAGTCTAAAGTCTCAGGTCTCGGGCCTCATGCTTCATGTTTCTTGTCTTAGGACTCAGAACTTAGCTTTCATGTTACAGATCTCACGAATCAAGTCTCATATATCATTTCTCAGGTCTTCCAAGCTATGATTTTTCCAACTTTAAAAAAGTGTTTTGCGTTGAAAAGGACTTATTTAGGAATATTTCCTCTCAGATACCGTGTTAATAGCGAAAACCGCGTAAGATTAACCGTGCTAATTCCCGAAAACTGTGTGAAAAAACTTCGAAAATTGTACACGGAAAAAACCATTCTTCTCACTAAACTCGTTATCATGAATAACATCCCACGTGAAATAAATCAAGTAAAACAGTAAAATTAGGATCGAAAAGGCGTTTTTCAAAAAGACACCGTTGCTATGATTCTTAGAAAAAAATTTAATACGCTAGACGTTGATTCATCTCACTTTTCTACATGAAACTTGTAGACAGTACATAACTTTTTGTCACTTAAAACTTTTGCGAGCTCATTTTCTACGGGTTCCATGTGTTCCGGCTTTTCCGACAGCGACAATTATCTACCACACTAAAGGGGTATAATAACAGCCAACCGGGCCATATCCGTTCTACTTGTGATTCCTCTTGTTTGCTTGCTATAGGACACTTCCCGGTTAGTGCGATTGTGTGAGTGTGCTTGCTACCTATCCGAGCGATCCTCGCTCGCTCGCCGCAGTTGGTGAGTTTTTTCACATCAAAATCACTGGAATGTGAAATTTAAATCAATTGTTTAACATAAGCCTCTAACTTCACCCCCAACTAAGAATATACCAACAGTCAGTGTGTAGATGTGTGTACCTTCAGACATGAACCGTGAAAGAAGAAGAGGCGACGGCAAACCATCCAAGCAAGCCATGAGAGATACCAACCACCAGCAAAATTACTTTGGAAAAACTAAAGCCCGGGGGCAGTCAGACGGACGAAAAGTTACCACAGTTAGGGTATTGTATAGTTTGTTTCGAGAGTCGGCTGAAGAAGCACACAAGTTCGTAGTCCTACCTTCGTTTGTCGCGTGGTTTCGATCGTCATCGCTTTCATTATAACTATTTCGGCCTCTAGTTTGTTTTGTGTCACTTTAATCGGTTGTTCCACCGCGATATTGCACCACACACATTCCGCCCACCAAAACGCGCCGCGAAAAAGGAGACGAACCTGAAACCACCTGTTGGATCGATTCGCGCGTTTCACTAACGAGGTGTTCGTTTAAAGAAGTGCTAAACTGCCACTTCAACAAAGCACGTTTTAGCTGCCAGCTTCATTTGTGATAAAGTTTTTGAGTTTTTTCTCCTGTTCTTCTTGTTAAAGTGGATCATAGTAAATTAATAATAACAAGAAAATGAATTTAAACAGCTAAGATGTGCAAAAGTGAGACACCAACTGACTTGGAGCGAAAATGATCTGATTCGAGGCATTTTTTGTTGCTTCTATCATCTTCTCCATGCTGAGCTTGCTGGTAAAATTGGATTTGAATTTCCCAGCGCTGCGCTCTCCTACAAATACACCCACTGCTGGCTTGCGGGAGGAATCACATCACTCACCATTGTCTTGGGTTGCGTTTTCCCCGGGAACTTTTAATGTGCAGCAGAAATAGCAGCGCGAAAAAACAACAACAGCAGTGCGGTAGCCCAATTGCTTGCTACCATCCAAGGCTTAGTTAGTGTGTACATAGTAGGCTGTGCGAAAATATCCCACCGGGGGAGGGAGAAAATTCATCTTTTGCTCATAAATTAACTTAATCACTGTTTCATTCAGGCGGCCACATTTGTGTAATTTTTGCAGTTCAAAGCTCGCCTGGCTCACTCACCTCAGCCCGTAGTATAGATTTTTTGTCTTCTTCCATTATAATAACTCAGCAGCAGGCCATGCCAGAAACCAAGAACGGCAACCGAGCTTTAAGAGTTTCCCCATCCAAGAGCCCATAGGTTGTGGCTACCTACTTGAAAGTGAAAAAGTATGAAAAATAAAATCATAAACGAAACAAACTAATTTGCGGTTGGACGCGTCGCGTTTTTCTGTCCGGGGTCTCCTCCTTTAGTTGCTGTGTGCTGTGCCGAGAGTGTTTTGTTATTGTTGTTGGTCTCATTTTGTGGATGATCCGAAAAGTGGAAAACCTGAGCCGATTCGGAGAAGAAAATGCTCTAAAAGCGCAAATAGTGGCACAAGAATTCAAGAAAAAAGGAGAAACAACGAAAAGGGGGAAACGAACGCACCTGACGCGAAGAAGCAAAGAAGAAAAGCCAGCCAGTGATCATCGTCCATGCCAGGTGCTAATGGTGCCACCGGAGGCGCAGAAGAAAGGCACGGCAAGAGTAATATGCGAGTCAAAACGGTGCGGCAGATCAAGAATCAACGAGTGAATCGCAAAAATCAAAACGAATATGGTTAGTACTCATACCAACAGCAAAGTGGGGGAGTTTTTCTTCCATCTGCGCATCCAGGAGGATAATTAAAATGGAACTTTTTTTTTCCTGAACAGGGAATTTGCATTACACACTCGACGATTGTTATGGTATCTACTTCTGGAATTACAGGCTTCCATTCCATTCTCAAGGACAATAATTATTATGGCGTCACTTAGCTTTAACTGTGCGAGTTATACTTTACATAAAAAATACCATTGAGAAATCCATACAATCATTAAAAAAAACATTTAATGGCGAAATTTATCTGTTAGATATGAAAATATGTTTTAAAATCCTTAATTATTATTTTTTTAAACGATTTTAAATCAACTTTTTTTATAATTAAGGTACCTGAGCTATGAATAACAAAAAATTTGAAAGCTGATTTTAACCAATGTGGGTCTCATACACCGCTGATTCCAAATATGCAGAGTTTTTTTTTCCAACAGCTCTAGTTGTTTCAGGACTTTTTTTGAAAAAAAAAGATTCAATTGTGCTGTAACTGTGGGTAACTTTTACGTCGTTTGATCGGTAATTACTTCCGAATTACTTATGTTCCTGATTGAATCCTTCTCCAATTGATTTTTAATTTAAATAAAATAATGTTTATGTCAGTTTTTAAACGAAATATGGAACCAATCAACGTTTGTATGTGTTTCTGAAAATGAAAAATCGGCCAAAATATGAACTTTGCTTGAATTTAAATCATTGGTAGATCATAAATAGTAAAATTCTATAGTATAACTTATTTTGAAATTTAGGATAGTTCGTCAATCACAAAAATAAATGTAAAAAACAGAATAGTGAAATGTGATTGAAAATAGATATAGTACTCGATTTTTTAAAAATTCCGGGACACTAGAATGTGCCACTAAGCCTCAAAATTGCATCCAGTAATTTGACTTTTTATCACAAAGGGGAGGTACAATTTTCTCATGAGAGCAAGAAAAAAGTTTCACTTTTACTTTGTTTTAATTTGAGACAAGTTTTGAATGAACTGTAACTTGTTTGTTGCCGATGGTTGGTTTCTGGTCACATTTTATTCCGCTTATAACAAGTCGGATTAACAAGATAGTAATCTCAACGCGGTTGAATGATTGATTGATCGATCGATGCTGTTGGGCTGAGTCTAAATTAGGAATGGGCTGGTTTTTGTTGTTTGGTGGAACCGGAAAGATCACTTGATATATTTCGGAACATGTCGTTCGGGTTCACTTATCTCTTTTGCATTTTTTTTCATTTTTTGTTTTCACCCCTCCTTCTAAATTAATATAAACAAATCTTCACATAGTACAGTCATAAACAAGTTAGTAGGTAACATAATTTATTTGAGTTTTTTTTTTAATTCTATTTATGATTCAGCAAATCAGCTATTGTTGATTTCTAATCGGAGCACCGAACTTTTGAAATAAAAAATTCCGGGGCTTTCATAGGGCTTTAATTTCTTGATATGAAAATTCGAGACGAATTGCGATCCAGACACATGAGTTTTTACTTGTCATGACATGGTATATGGGGGAAAGTTATCGTACGGAACTGTTCTCATTTTTTTTCTCGAAATTGAAATTCGACGCCTTCACCTTGGGTATATGGGTAGTAAACTACCTTAAGATTTTAAAATCCCTCCGGTGAGCTTGTTCGAAAGACACCTGCAGCAGATGTGAAAGATTGTCAGTCAGCTTCCTTATATCATTACGTTTTGTTTCATAGCAGTGAGAGGTTTTATGAGAGTCATTATAATTTATAACAGATTACCTACTGAGGAGATGAAAGCTAGGTTCTGATAGTTCTTCAAACAGACAAACGAATGAATAATTACTCAAGGTGATATATTTATGATAGGTGCTCTAAAAACTGGGAGATAAAGTTTTATTGTAAGTTGCCTAACTGTTCTCGAGGCGTGTGGCCTTTTGATTGTGACAATATTTATTCAGTAACGCTAGTTTGTTGGCAATGTTATTTAATCTGAGTATAAACAAAAGGCCCTTTAAGTCCGCCAGTTTTTATCAATATATAGTTTTCCCTCTTTATGAAATAAGATTATACTTATCCTTAAAAAAATCGGAAGACATTGTTGATGTGTGAAACACAACCTGAAAACTTGAGTTAATTTAAGTTACGTGAAAAATAAACTTCAATATGATCGACAAAAATTAACGATAGCAGCATTGTTTTTTTTCCTACTACCTAGTAGCTTTAGGAGGAGGAGGTAACACTTGATCCCATTTTCTTGTTTTAACCATATCCTTGCAAAATTAAGCATACTCCAAAAATTAGAACGATATTTACTTGATTCCCCCTTCTAGGCTTTTTATAGAACGAAAAAAAGAAGGATTAATTCTAAGTTTAAGATGGCTTGATCATTCATTCAAAGATACTTGAACCTTTATTCAGGAACCCTCAACCTTTGTCAAATATCAAGCAAAGGCTATATATAATTGACAATTTTAGGCCATGATATTTTTTGTTCCTCAGTTTCTAGGTCTTAGATAAAAAGAATTTATATAGGCAATTCAAATCTGTTTAAGACTTCCCTGATTTTGCACGAGTTTATTCAGATTATTTTCTGAATCAAATAAAAAACTGAAATTTCTCTTTGAAATATTTTAGTTTTTGGGTTTGAAAACGATTTAAAAAGATTTAAAATGAACATAAATGTGTATTGATTCCTTAGACACAATTTTTACACTGCTGCCGTGATTCAATAAAAACTTTAAATTTCAAGTAATTTCTTTTCTTTTTCAATTGTATGTATGCCTAGATTTTTGGCTTATTTGCCCTTTGCTTTTACATTTTTTTTTCAATCGTCCTCCTACGTGTGCTAGCGAGGTATTGCGTGACTACTTTCCATGGAACACTTCACGAGGCTCAAGCAGTGATGCCAATTGAATTTATTATTAATCAATGCGAAATGACATACCCCTGTTGAACAGCTAATAACTTTTTTTCCTAATAAGATACGAAGTTACGGTCTTCGACAAAGTTGTTCAACGGAAAATTTCCTTTAGAAATTTTATAAATTGGCATTATAACCATAAGCTAACTCGGTTCCACAGACGAAACAAAAGTGATGTTGATTTTTCAGTACAAAATATTCAATTTTCCCATACAAACCCAAAAGTTTAAATTTACTCATGTAAACGTTAGTTAAAAATTTTGCAAAAAATCATGGATGAGTTTTGGACCAATACGAAGCTTTTTAGACCCCAGGGTTTGAGAAATTCCAAAATGACCCCAAATCGACTCAGTCTATTATGTACGTTCCATATACTTTATAGAATGATCGTATGAAAGTTAAAATACAGCATTGACCTCAATACTGATGTTATGAAATCGCTTGGTACATCTTTGTACCTGAAAAAATTGCTCCTTCATCTGACCGTAAGTTGCGGCAAACCAGAAGCAATCGAGATTCCTTTTTCTTAACTCTAAGCGTACATCTTTCGAGGATATGATGGCTAGCATCTTACAAATGCTAAAACCACTAACCCACAGAAAGTGTACTATGTATGCCGTGACCGGGATTCGATCTCATACCCACTGGCTTAGAAGACTTGAAGGCTATCCTCTACGCCACGGACTGCGGCCAAACGATTTCATGTTTGCTGGGCATATTCTATATGTGAAATACAAATTTTAAAATTGTTTGTATAACTTCTGCAGCAATTTTCTGCGAATTCTTGAGATGTTTCATAAGACGTAATGAAAGCTCGCGCAAGATCTGTTCAAATCCTTCACTTTAACATCATGCGAAGTATTCTTTTAAACTTTATATAGATTTAATATTTTCTTTAGTCGATATTTGCCAACGTATTAGAATTGATTTATAATCAAACCATGTTAGAAGAGTTTACGATCCAGAAGAGAATCCATGTACTTAATGGTGACCAGAAACAGATTTGAAAGAAAAATGAAAGAGTTAGACTCTAATGGGTTTTAAGTTATTTTCGTAGAACTAATGTTTATTGATCATTCGTATATTTTGATTTTAATTTAATTTAAAACAAAAACAATAAATCTTTAATGTGGCTCTTATAAGCTCAGAACTTTGGGAAATTTGATATTTTGTCTCTTTCGACTCACAAGGTTGCCGACCATTGTCCTATACCAACACTGTTGATGTAAAAATATTTTTCGGACAACCAGATTAAGAAAAAATTTAAAACTCAGGTACCTGTCTGGGGTAAAATGCAAATCAAAATGAAATAGTTGTGCCACGTCCTGAAAAAAAGTTGAGCATTTTTCTGAATTTTGAACAAAAAAATTAGCATCCTCGGTCTTTGAGTGGCGACATTTTTTCTAACTTAAAAAATGGACAATTGATAAAATACAGTGTCAACAACACATTGTAAACTATCTTTACGTTTATTTTTTTGAAAAAATACTAAATGGATTATTTATAATGCGTTTTTCCCGTGATGCAATTTGAGTCGGTACAGCCCTTAGGAAACAATTTAGAAAACTTTTTCTTAAAAAAATCTAAAAAATTTACCTTCGCTCTCAAATTATGGCATAGTGAAATTCATATGATTCTTTAACGATGAAAATATTGGAATAAATGTTTTTAATCTATTTTTTTCGTGTGAGAATCGTTTGAAACCGATGCAAAGAAGTTTTATGTCACATTTTGTCAAATTTTTCATTCAATGTTCATAACTCATAAAATATATTGTTTTAAATTTTCTAAGATTTCAACATTATTCATTTCATGTGGCATATTCTTCTAGCTAGAACCTTAGATTTTGTAGGAGATTTCATTTACAAGATATTGCCGAGGGGTCGAGTGACCCCAGGGATCAGTCTTCTCACTCTCTTTTACTATTTTGATTGTTCATGCCGAAAGTTTTAACCAAGTAGTTGTAATAAAATTTGCAATAAATTTTAATTAAAAAAACAATGTTTCTTAAGCTAACATCTCTCTTGATGAAGACATTAATTTCCCCCTTCAAAGTATCTTGCAGTCAGTCAAATCTGGATTTCCAACCAAAGTAAATCAGAAGGATTGGAAGCTTTAAGTTGCAATTTTCCATCAACCGAAGCGAAGCTCGGCTCTCCGAAAAAGGTCAACATCCGCCTTTCAGATCAAATGAAAAATGCAGAATGCCGGTGCATTTGACCGGAGGGCCAAACCACAACCCAGCACAGTAGCATGGACGCCCCTCTGTTCGTGCACAAACCATAGGACCTACATACCTAGGTATCGGTCATACATATGCATATCGGGTCCTACGGATGCAACAACGCCGGCCGCGAAGAGTGAGGAAAAATAAATAAAAAAAAATCTAACCCAACACATTCAGATTAAACCGTGTAGGTATTCTGTGTGATGGGGTTCAATATCGGCACATTTTGTAGCCGGTGTATCATCATCATCATCGTCGTCGTTCGTTTCGTTTCGTTCATTCGCTGGCTGGCTTGTTGGATTGCCTGCGGCTAGCCGTCGTCATGTGCTCTGGCTTATGTTGGCAAGCTTGTTCCGTTGATCGCATCCACCCTTTTTCCGTTCGTTTCTTACTGACTGGCTGAATCCTTTTCCCTTTAATGGATGCTACCTTCTACGGGTTGAAGCTTTTCGGATATTCATAGAAACATATGACATTCAGTGGGAGGCTGCTGCTTCTGGGGTTTTCACCGAGATTCGTTGAATCCATGTGCATGTTCAACAAAAAGGCTGAATGGTGACTGGCTGAGTCCGAAAATCAACGCCGCACCTGATATTCTCACGTTATTCAACTACCCAGCAACTGATGAAGGCTGCCAACTTCCGTATGACGGCCATTGAATCCGACCATGAGATTTAATCCAACTTGCCGCTACGAAATAAGACAAAAATATTCACAATGAAACGAGCTTATTTCGGTTTCTCAGGCAATGGTTTAATTTTTTTTCTTATTTTTTCTATTCAACCAACTTGAGTTGGCACCCAACTTTGGGAAGGTGCGTGAAATTTCAAATTTATTATTTTAAATGGCAAAACGATTCGCGAACAATAGGGAATTGTTCGATTCGACGACTACTGGGGAAACGAGAGTGAATCAAACGAGATTGGGGAGAGAGGGAAAAAAAGTTGTTTATCATGAAGCCTAAGAGCCGATGGAACGTAATCAATTAACGATGATTTCTTTTTGTCTTCGACGACCATTCGCTCGATAATTGCGCCAACACTTCTTCTTCGAATGGTAGTAAATTGATAGTAATGAGGTCATCGCCGAAAGAAATTGAGTAATTATCGTAAGTGGAGCAATTTGGGTTCGGGTGTGTCAGAGTTTAGCTGCAAGACACAAAGCAAAACAACAACGAAAATGCAGATGCTCGAAAACGATTAATGCTGAAGCAGTTTCGATCTGAGCAATATAATTATCCGGTCCAAAATGAATCGTTGTTATCATCGATCTCACTATCAGAAACATTGTTGATAGGCTGAATTTCAAAAATAAGGTTTTCTGCAAAACAAAAAGTACTCTGAGTAGTAGAAGCTCAAAGTCAAGGTAAACAGAACTTAAGAGCGTGCAATTTAAACAGCAGTTTTAGTTCATGCTGCCAACATGCGCACCGAATTGTCGAGTAGTCAGTCGGTAGATTCGTGACTGAGCTGAACCAAACCTCCTCACAGATAGCACAAACATAGTAGTAGAACATCTTGTAATGGTAATTGGCAGGGCAGGGAGCTTTCCAGCGAGCGTATAATTAACTGTAATAATCATTTTCCCCACAGAGAGCGCCATCAGAGTCGTACGTGCGTGTATGCATTTTGCACCAAATCGAACAAACCGGGCCCAACCTACACTTCCACTATGCCGAGGGGTTGGAAACATCCCAATTTATCACCTTTTGGTTCAGATAAATTGATAAAACAACTGTAGTTTCGAGCAGCATTAATTAAAAAATCATTATAGGGAGCAGCAATCTCCATTGAAAAAGTTCTATAAATAAATCCTACAAGCCGCACGAAATTTCTGAGAAATTGACCTACTAAAAATAGTAACCATGCGTGTGTGAATAAATACGCTCTTTCATTGTTTGAAAATAAGTTCATTTTCTGTTTCCTGTGCAATTTCAAAAACAGACATAGCGTTTCAGAAAAAAAGGAGGCAATGTCAATGTTTTCTCCAATCAGGTACATTAAGTTTCAACATGCTTGAAGTTATTTGACCTATTTGAACAGGACAAATTATTTTAAGTTGTGTTAGCCCTTTGTAAAACTTTTCAAGCAGTTTAGCATAGCGTTTGGTTCTGTTTCAAATAATCTACTAATTTAACCTACCAATACCTATTTCTGCTGTTAAAAGTTTTGTTTTGTTTCTTTAGATATTTTGAGTTTTTTTTAAGACTTTTTAAGCTATTTCACGCTGCTTAAGTCATTTGAACGAATGGAGCTTCAATCTGCTCCCTATTTGCAATACTGTTTTAGTAATGTTAAACAGTTTAAAAAAAAATTAATTGGTCTAAGTTTGGTCTATGTTATTCCAGCGCATTTTATTTTTCCTGAAGCTACATATTGGATCCGGCTGAAGGCCGTGAAATATAATTTGAGTTGTTTCAAGAAGTTTCAGCTGTTTGAATAAGCTGGCTTATAGCTCAACTTCATCGACAATATCCACATTTTATTTGAAACATCTGTATGGACACACGGAATTGAGGTTTGTGGAAAGCTAAGTTGGCCTTGCTCAAGTACGGGCATTTTTTTCCGCGATTGCGTTAGCTTCGATAATAGGCGAAGGAAGCGAAAAATTATTCTTTCTTTCCCTAAGAAATTCCCTTCTTCCAAATATTTAAGACCGTGCAGTGAATTATTTTATTTCAATCGAGAAAATAATCGCTATAGATTTTAAGTAAGTTTCTAGTTTTTCTCGGAAAAGACCATTGAGATCGATTTCAATTTGTAAACTTGTGTTGAAATAGATTCATAGGAGGAGGCATATCCGGATTTTGTCAACTGTGAAGGTAACAATCGGTTTCAATCAAAGTTTCAAATAAAGTTGTTATGATTCAGTAATGCTGGTGAAGAGGAGGTAACTATGTATAAGGTGAGGTTGCCAGATTTTTTTCAGCACGTAAAGCATGGATCACGCGAAATCTGGACGCATTGAAATGGATCTATCTCGGAGCTATGTAAACGAAATAAAAATGTTTTGTACTCAAAATGTTGGATTTTTATTGCACTGTAAAGCAAAAATAATAATAAAATTATTCCGATGTTGTTTTGATGAAATTTCGAACTTTTTGTCGAGTACCACTCATCATAGTTTGGACACCCTATTCGCTGACCTCAGCGGCCATTTTGTTCCACAATCTCTTCATCTCTGTTGCATCCCGAGTCGTCCTACTATTCTTCTTCATCTTCTGCTTGACAATTGCCCAAAATTTTTCGACAGAACGGTTTTGTGCTTTTCGACAAAATCCACCCGTTTTCCCGTTACCACTGTACTACCTCTTTGCTGTAGTGGCAGCTTGCTAAATTTGGCCAAATCTGGCGAAAACTTTACTGGTCCTTTGTGAGAACTAATGTACGGAAAAAACGTTTTTCAGGCACTCGTCCTTGTACATTTCGGAGTCCATGATCTTGTTTTTCACAAAAACCGGGGTTTTTCGTCCATAGCTGCAAATAGCCTACCTAGCCTGCCTACCTTGCCAGATCAAACACTTTCTTGTAAACTTATCGGCAAAAACGAATTTGAACTTGGCGGGGACATCACCCCGACCAGTGCAGTGGCTTTGTAAAATTTTTGGCCAGGAAGCCGCCCAAAATCGGATTTCGCGATTTTTGAATCAGGCGTCCAAAATTAATTTTCGTCTCGCGGCTTCTATCACGTGTAACTTTTTTGAAACAAAACGAATCGTAATGAAATTTTCAGCACTGATAGAGGAAACATTCTTAAACAAAGTACTGTCAAAACATTTCAAAGCCGACAACTAGGAGAGCTACGGTATAATAAACAGTGCGTCCAGATTTTGGATGATCCATGCTTTATCATGGCAGGAAAAATCCGGGCAATTTTATAAAAAAAAAACTTAGCAAAATCCAGGCATTTGATTTCAAAATTTTCGACTAAAGAACTTGGCAATATCCGAGCAAATTTAGTCAAACCCCAATAATTACTCAATCAAAATCAACAACAAAAAACTTGAAAAAAACTTTCAAAACTTCAGCAGATTGTAAATCATATTTTAAGCTTCCAAACACCTTTTTATGATTATTTATATAAAACTTGCTCACAAAATTTGTTTTTGGTCGCATACATGAAAAAAAACTTTACAACACATTTTTTTTGTTTGATTTGGCGAATAATGTGAATAAATCCGGATGAAACCGTGATTTTCTTCAATGAAATTAGGGTAACCGGGCCAGATCGGACTTTTCCCATATTTCGTATTAAATATCCGGAAAAACCCGGATAAAACCGGGCAATCTGACAAGCCTAGGGGATTTCATAAAATTCATAAGTTCATGATTTGCAAGAGCGAATGAAGAAAAATTAAATTGCCAGCGTCGTTGTTTTTGGGCGGATTGCTTTGATTTCTTCAATAAGAAAGCAAGGAGAGTTTTTGTTCTACGAAGAAATCACATCAGCTAAGTAGAACTTGAAGCATTTGTTGATAAAATTTTCATTGTATAAAAAGTTAAAAAGTTTAATTCTATTTAGAGTTTTAGAGGAATATGCGTGGGGATGGAAAGGACTTCGGACAATCGGAGGACTGACATACAATGGATAGTGGAAAAAAAAGATAGCGTTTTTGAACGAAGATCTCGTCCATCTCATTTGAAATTTGACTATGTCAGCTGAACGTATTGAAAGATTCATTTAAAGTAATTAAAAGTAGAGATGTACCGAATATTGGCCTTTTCAACTATTCGGCTTAACGAATATTCGGCCGAATATCCAATAATCGTTTCCAGGAAGTCTATTAAAAAAAATGAATTGCAGTGAATCCTGAGAAAAAACATGTCGAAACAGGTGCCAAGAAATTTGGAATTGCTGGTCTGATATCGAATTAGATGAAGGTCGAATTTGAGCAAGATATCTTCAAATTGAACATAAAAAACGATAATCCTTAACCTAAGGCATGCTATACTTTCTACCGCACGTATAATATAGCGCAAACCTGAACAGAATCTAAACATTAGATATTCTATATCAAAGAAGAGGAAAGTGGAAGAAAATTACTTTAAATTTATAATATTCTTCAAATCTCATCAGCAGCGTTCAAATCGTATTGAGAAATTAAAAAAAAAGATGATTTTATCATTTTTTAATTTACTCTAAAAATAGTTTTAGACACAAAAACTTGAATTTTTTAATTTTTTTTAAATTTAATTTAGCAAATAATGTGATCCGGAAAGTTTTGAAAAATATCTGGGTATCCAGGCCAGATTTGACTTATCTCGAATTCTTTATTGAATTTATCAGCAAGCTCGAATTTATTAAAAAAAATCTGGAATAAACGATAATCAAACTATCTAACTCGATCTACAGTTGAACACCTTAAATGTTTTACTGAAACCTTGATTTTTGGTGATAGGGTAGTTTTTCCCAACATAACTTTTGGATATTTTATAAATTATCCTACATCATTAAAAAATTTGACAAAGCTGTTATTGCATGATTATTTAAAATAAATATTCGGCCTGTTCGGCCGAATACTTAGCTGAACTATTCGGTGAGCCGAATATTCGGCTTCACGGTTTTTTGGTGGTATCCGGCGCCGAATATTCGGTATATCTCTAATTAAATGTTTTTGATTCCGATGTCATATGTCATGGAAATATAAGAAAAAATGAAAAATCGTTGATTTCTTTCTTGAAAACCATTGTTCTTTTTCCTGAATAATTATCTTATATTCTTGAAAATGGGCTGATAAATTATTTAACCTAAAAAAAAACTTGAAAACCAATGGAAACTAACTACATTTCAATGTTTTGTGATATTTTTATCACATTGAGAGTTACGAAAAACTTATAACGAAAGATTTCAGAAATTCAGAGAGCCGTATTTAGACATGAAATGGATTAAATGTGCAGACTTCAAATCCATTAACATTCAAAACATTCAACATTTCAGAGTAGTTGTGCTCAGGGTAAAAAAAAGCGTAACGTAAAAGTCTATATACCTCAGATTTGGTCCTCAATATGTTGAAAATCTTTGATTTAATACTAGAATTGGTCGCCCTATCAGTCTCTTCATTATTAATTCATCACTTTCGGCTGGAAGTAATTTAAATAACGGTAATTTTTTTCATCAAAATTCCTCAATCCTCATAAAAATATAGCTATAAAATCATTGAAAAAAAATTATGAACTTTTCAAATAACCAACTGGGAGCTCTCAACATATCTGAAACCATATCAATCAAAAGATTTTCAATACGACTTCAACAAAATGAGTTATCTGTGATGCGAAAAACCCATTTTTTAAGGACTTTTTGGCTTTAAGGTCGATTTCTGAAGACCATAAAAATCAAAACTCAATTTTTTAAAAGCGTCTGAAAGCAGACATTTGAATAATTTCAAAATAAGGAGTGTATCGAAAATTTACTATAAACATATTTGGGCCTTCTACTTAACGCGTGAACGCGCACAACCGGGCTCACCTGTGTGTAGCATCTTGATCTGTCCAGAGTGAACCAGCGCTTTGTTTACGTTTGAAACATTCGTTTCTCCCAAAATGTCGCGAATTAAAAAAGAAGTTAAAATTCGTATGTTGGACACTTGGATGCGAGAGAAGGGCGTCTCGATGAATGAAAACCAGGACTATCTGACCCAAATTTGGACCGAAACGTGATCAACCTCATCAACCGGAATCGATCGATGTCCATACGTGATTTGGCGAAAAAAGCTGGGACATACAGCGGTGGAATGGTACAGCGGATCAAAAAGCGGAACAACCTGAAGACGTACAAGAAGCAGAAAGTGTCCAAACAAACGGCTGAACAAAAATCCCAAGCCAAAACCAGAGCCTGGAAGCTGTATCGTCGGATTTTGCAGAAGCCAGATGCCTACATTCTCATGGACGATGAAACTTATGTAAAAGAGGATTCCAGTACTCTTCCGGGACCACAATTCTACACTGCAGCTATTGGGGAGGTTGTGAGTGACCACGAGAAGTCGATTGAGGTCGAAAAATTTGGCCAGAAAGTGCTTGTGTGACAGGCAATCTGCTCCTGCGGATTGAAGTCGGCGAGTTTCTTTACAAAAGGAACAATAAATGCCGATATCTACCAAAAGGAGTGTTTGCAGAAAAGGTTGCAGCCACTATATAAGAAAACATACGACTCCACCATTGTTCTGGCCGGATTTGGTGTCAGCCCACTATGCTAAATCCACTCTTAGATGGTTTGAGGATAACGATCAGGATAAAATAACGATTTCGTTGAGAAAGATATTACCCACCAAACTGTCCCCAGCTTTGCCCTATAGAACGATATTAGGCTATCGTCAAGAGAGTTTTCAAGAAGGATGGTAAGGCCAACAGGACCATGGCGGTTTTCAAGAAAAATTGGAATGCAGCGGCCAAAAAGTGTGATCAATCAACTGTACAAAACCTAATGAAACGCGTCAAGTCGAAAGTCCGAGAATATTACCAATAATTACTATTTTACTTGTATTTCTTTATAAACTGTAAGAATGAGCTTTTTAAAACACTTCCGAACTGTTTCTTTGTTTGAATCATCAATAAAATCAATACAATGAAAAATAAATGTGTTTATAACTTATTTTCGATACACTCCTTGGTTATGAAAATCGATTTAGTAGTGTTTTTTTTTATAACCAGAACAATAATCCGGGTATATGTTACCCAAACCGGCTAATTGTCCTTTTTTTGCTGGGTGACTCTGGTAACTCTATTAAAAAAAAATCTAAAAATGAGATATTGTAGATTTCTTTTAATAAATTTCATGAATCTAGCTTTAACCGTTTCCGAGATATCGCTTCGAGAAAGTATAGTTCGGGTCATATTTATAGACCCTAACCGCAAAAGAAGGTTAAGCATGAACAACATTTGCGATTGAGACTTATCGTACCGACACAGGGTAAAAGACCTATCAGCTACTGGTGGGTTTTCATGCATTCATACCTACATACATATTACATACATACATACATACATACATACACATCGAATTAAGTTTTTTTCCAGGGGGTCTTTAATGGCTATCTGTTCAGCATTGAGAATTCGGACTATTTTTGAGACAGAAATAAGATACAAACTTTTAATACAGCTTTCAAATTCATACTAAGATCCTAAATTTTATTTCAAAGTTCTAGAGAACATTCGAAGCACATGTATTCAAACTCAGAATTAAGGATTGATGACTGATGCTAATTTGTAGCTGGTATTCACAATCAATTCAATTCAATGAATTCAGCATTTTCGATCCTTTTTCTGAATCGAAGCAATCGAAAGGTTCCGTTAGGAATTAAAAGGAATTTTTTGATTGCTTTGGTTCAGAAGAATCATCCAACCAAGTAGGCTCACAACACATAAATATTAGACCCTTTTTCGTTATTCTTAATTTTGAGTTTCATCAGAAAAAAAATATTTCGATGTTCTCAAACTCTGATTGAATTTGTCAACAAGTCCTGGTATATTTTTTACTTGGAAAAGTAAAACGATGCCCCACAAACACGAGATGTTCTGTCAGCTTCTAACAGACTTTACTAGTTTTATATAAGCTATTTCTTTCGAGAAAATAAAACATGCTTTAAGTTTCTAAAAATCTGGAAAATTCACGAAATATAGTGTGCAATTTGAAGAGTTGTTTGGCGTTTTTTACTTAATCCTTTCCTTCCCAAAAGGTTTTTCAAGTTTTAAAAATAGAAATATTGATTAACAACAAAATACGCATAATTTTAGTCTACTTTCATGATCCAGTTGATAAATTTGGGTTTTGAGGTGGATCATATATGCTCCATTGGGAAGAAAACAACACAGAGGGTGCAAACGGAAAATAAGAAAAAACGGCAAAAATACATGGAATTTCATCACCTCATTGATCACAAACTAAAACGATCCTATTTTGTGAAATATTTCTTGGGTATATCCAGCCCTCGAAGGTCAAACTATTGAAATTTTTGAAATTTTCAGTTTTGCCACTTTTGACACTTTTGGCCAGAGAAATAAAACGTGCCGTTTTTCGAAAAAAAAATCACGAGCTTTTGCAAATATTTCGAGACATGTGGTCATTTTAGTAGATGAAATACCTATTCTGAAGAGAAAAAACTTTGACGGATTGATTTTCATGAGTATTGATAAAAAACTTAGCAAGATGAAAAGTACGTTTTGTTCCCAATGTATGTCCTGTGATCCACTTTACTTATTCGAAAATTTATATGTTTTAATGGAAATCTAAGCGAACCATCATTCGATTTTGCTTACACAAGCAATTTTCTGCACGTCAGTATTTTTATTTGAGGATAATTATGAAAACTTGTGAAATTATTGAACATCAAATGACGACTTGATTGAAATTTTTGAAAAATCCAACTTTTGTGCAGCTTTGATCTGCCGAGCAAAAACTAGTGATTCGATTTTCTTCAAATTTCGTGCAATTATTCCTCATTCATACCTACACGATCGGTGAGAATATGGTGTTGATCCAGAGCGCCCAGTTCGAGTTCGAGCTGTGCGAAGTTGTGGATCACCTGTGCTACCATGGGGAGGAAAGGGTTAAATTAGATCATTTTTGCACTTGCGCCTATTGAATAACTAAAGTGACGGTGAAATGTTATATCTATTCACCTTTATACTAAAGAATAATATAAAGCATAATGGAAAATCGTGTTAATTTGAAATACATAATTAGAGATCTGGTCTTATAAGTAAAACACTGTAACGACGAATTCTTAAGTGAAAAACTTAGCTTAAGCAACATCCGTTTTGAGATGCGAAAATTGATTCATGACAGCGAAATACTCCTGCCCCGTTCCGTGGTTGATCACGCTTATCAATCTGGAATGCCGAACAGAATAGCAAAAAGACAAAAACAAACCCGAAACTTGAATGACTGGAAGATTTTTACGCAACGTAACTTTCACTTCAAAAGGCTTTTTCTGATGGACCCTCCAAAACCGGGTTATAGACAGTCAGCCACAGCACAGTAGTGAGCCATCATGAGTTGCATAAAATTTGTCGGCTTAAATTGTGTTTTTCTTCTACTGGCTGGACCAGTAAGAGCCACTTTTTGTTGGTTTCTAGCATCCGGATGGGCTCTATCTTCCTACTGCTGAGCTGACTGTGATATTAAAATAAAATCCCATACTAGAAACGGGGAGGAAATACTCGTAGAGAGACCCTCTTTCTCGCCAAGCCACCGAGCTGTTTATCTTTCAGTTTTAATATTTTCCTAGGGCAATCGTTTTCGGCCCATCGGTGAATAAAAAAACACCCCAACCATGGGAAAAGCCAGAAAAATCCTCCTCCGTTAGCAGAAGCAGAAGCTATTGAGTTGAGACAGAGAGAGAGCAGTAAAAAAACCTACATATTACCCCAGAAACCACTGGCTGCCACCATTCATTGTCTGGTTGCGCGGAAAATGGCTTTAACATTGTTTTTCTTCGGTTCAGTTTTTCCGAACTTTTTTTCACTGTCTCTCTCTCTCTCGCTGCTACATTCGAACTGATGGATGAAGTCGGAATTCCGCAGATAGGATAGGACCCGTGGACCCGTGGGTGAAGTTGAGGGTTGCTCCGGCCCTGCTCAGCCTTTGATAGATGGTCACTCGTTTTGGGGCTTTAATTTGTTTGAACATGGGCGAGGTCGTTTTATTTCTTTCTTCTTTTTCGTCAGTGGTTTTTTTTTTCATTTTTATTTTCGCCCTCTCCGACCGAAGTGATGCATTTACGTTATTAGTGAGGTCGTTTGTTAGGGAGTGAATCGGGTGATCGATGGAGTCAAGTCAGCTGGAATAATCTGTGGAAGCTTATGACTTTATCATAAAAATCGTCATCGGCTTATGGTAGCAGCCAGCTCTGGCTGATGAAAAGGGAGTCTTTAACGGGCGAACACAATATGGACAAGATTAATGGGTTCGATTGAAGGATATGGTGGAATAAAAACCCGAGAATTGTGCTGAAGGCTTTCAGGAATTAAAGATAAATTTTCAATGAAGGAAATTGATATTGAAAACTGTAGTTGGCAATCGATAAAAGAATGAAAAAAAACTAATAAAACTATTTTTAACTGATTTAATCAACTGGTAGAAAGCAATTCTGAAAGTTGAATAAGAAACAATTATTCAAAATTCATGATTCTTATTTTTACTTAGTGTAAGATAGTACTGCGCCATATGTTTAAAAAAATAATTAAACCAACCCCCTTTAAACTAAGAGTTGCCCCTGTTTTGAAATATGAAAAAATGTTCATGAAATTCTCTTAAATAAATGCATTTCACAACATTCGAAATACATATAGCTTTTATAAAAGCTATAAGGTCTACCTCAAGCTTCTTCTTCTGATAAATGGTGGTTCTTGATAAAAGATTTAGTTTTAAAAACTTCAATTAGATTTCGTATAGGGGATTCCTGAATGCATATAAGTGTGAGTATTGATATTTGAGAAAATCATCGTTAAATTGTAAGCATATAATAACCAAAATAACTAAAATTACACAAAATGACAAAAAATAAAACACTACTAAGAATGATAAAATGACCATAACAACATAAATGACAAAAAATAAAACATAAAAGAAA
>NW_026598630.1:0-25000 GCF_029784155.1 Uranotaenia lowii
CATAGGGGGGGTGGGGGGGGTTTCACATTTGCTTACGATCTCTTACTAGGGGGGTAGGGGGGGTTTTCAAAAATCTTACGTAAGAAATGTTACATTAATGATTCGTCACAGCCATACGAAACCTTAGGTTTTAATTTTTTTCTCACTACCTATTTGTTGGGTTTTTTTAATGTAATGCTGTTCATCTTTTAACATCTTTGAATTAAAAAAAAATTGTTGGTTCTATAAAATTTATAGACAACCATTTCAAACAAATATGTCACAAAAAACACAAAATCACGTTATTAAAAAAGATCGTTGCTTAGAGCTTTTCATAATAACAATATTTTGATTGCAAAATTTTTAGAAACAAAAAGGAAATCTGCGCGTTATGACACCACGATTTGAGCGCTTCCAGCTCAAACACATACCAATTTTTATGGTAACATATGCTAACCTGATCTTTCACTCGTATTCGATTGTGGAAATTTACGGAAAATTATTCTATATTCGTTTATGACATTTCATCTGTTGTTTATTTATGAGTTGTGCTTTTCAAATGAAGTTATTCAGTTTAACTTAAAAAGTGCTTTACTTATAAGCACGTAATACACATTTTTAATATTTTCAACCTATTTTTGAATTTTTTTGTCTTTTCTTTCTCTAAGATTTTAATCTCTTGAACTCCTTAATTTTTGAAAAAAAAACGTGTCAATTTCTCGAAGAATTAAAACGTAAGATCTTACTAGGGAGGGAGGGGGGGTTTTCAAAAATCTTACTTTGTCTTACCAGGGGGGGAGGGGGGGTTAAAAATTTCCAAAATCGTGCTTACGTAATTAGTGAACGGCCCTTTACTAAACCATCTAAACTTTAGCAGCATGAAGCGTTTTCAAGTGATTGAAATAATATTAGGTGTTGGTGGGAGCCAAGTTTTCAAAAAATTTAGAAATAAAGCCACCCTTAGCAACAATTCAAAAAAGGCTAACGCTCTTTCTCTCTCTATCCGCCACTCTCGGGTTGCCATTCATCACTCACTCACTCACGGAAACAATAGATGGAAAAATGTCGAATGAAGAAACCTTTCCTTTGGCTGGCCAAAAACCGAACCCGAATCAGAGCCAAAGCCAGAACTCGAGCTATTCTTCATCCGACGAACGAAGCTCTTCACTTTCCGTTGCCGACGGCATATTGCGATGCGCCGATAAAAGGCCGGCTCCGGGTTGGGAAATCGAAGAAGGATGAAACTTTTTATATTCTCATCACATACCACCACTTTCCACTTGGTTTCCCCCCAATATCGACTCCTTCGGTTTCACCGGGGGAGGACGATGACAACAACACGTCGAGGATGATGGTCGTTCTGCAATTTCGAAATGAAAAAAAAACCTTCATCCAAAGTGCCCCGGAGGAGATGGGTAGGTTGCTTGGTACTTGTTCGCCCGCTTATAATCGCGCCGGAGAATAGGTGAAGTATTATCTCTTCTCGTGGCTACGCTACATGCGAGACTTCGGATGGACGCGAAAACCCGGCCGGCCAATTGCCTGCTGCATGGGTTCGCGCGCAAACGACGCGCGGCGGGCCCCGATTGATTACAGTAATTATTCCATCTATGTTAATAACGGGGTGCCCGGCCTCTCTTCGGCTCTGAGCTGCGCTAGTGAAGCTAGCTCGCGATCTCATCGGAACAATTTCGGGATCCCATTCGAAGAGGAGGAGGAACCCCACTTGCCTCACAACTGCCAGCGCCGTGAAACCCCTTGAGAAGCTGTGCGGTGGATTGACAGCTGGTGGTAATGGGTTTGTACTCTCGAGGAGATTTCTACTCATATGGATGGAGTGGAGCCCCTTCGAGCGCAAGAAAAATAGAAGTCTTTCACGCGAAAAGTTTTGAATGAACAACGAAAATCGGGCTTATCCATGACGCAAGGCTTCGTTGGGTTGAGATATCAACAGGCAATTGATTCAACGAAGCATAATTCTAGAACAATTAACCAAATTGATACAAATTCGTAGAAACATCTTTGCCAAATTTACTAGAATAATATTTCGGAGAAATCATTTAAGCAATCGTTTTTTTTTTGTAAAGCAAGCGCTATAAACTTCGAACGCCTACAATGATTCGACTGCCTCGAACAAGGGACAAGGCAAGGCAGGTCGCTCACATTAACATTTATGGCTCGATCAATCGTGAGATGATGGAACGAGCCTGGTTATCGAAGCTGGCCATGACTGATTTACATAGAGGATCGTATGTTTCATCTAGATACGGTCCTTTCTGTTTTCATTTATCGGCCCAGTTCTGAAAGTTGCATTCCCACAAATCAATGTTTTGAAATGATTTATTTTCGAATTGAACAACCACTCAAAGATTATTCGACTTTGAACTGAGGCAGTTGATCTTTCCAAGCATTTACGTAATACCACTGTAATACGTAATAAAAACGCAGGTTTCAGTGGTGAAGGCTCGATTCGCGTTTACGAGTCTTTAAAACATCTATGAAAGATCTCTCTACGAATGAAAATACGAATCTTCAACTCAGTATTTGTGAATCGCTGCCAGCGGATTATCATCCGCGCTTGGTGGCCTGGCAACTGGATCTCAAATGAGGAACTACTTCGCCGGTGCCATCAAAAGGCGATAGAAATCAAGATTCGGGAACATAAGTGGAGATGGATTGGGCACACGCTGCGAAAAGATGAGAACGTGGCGCCGAGGCCTAGCAGTCGAAATCCGAAATGTCGACGAGAATCTTGACTGGGCTTGGGATCTTCAAGAGGTGAGGTCTTTTACCACGGCCCTATGCGCCGAAAAATCGACGCTGGACAATTAAGTAAGTTAGTGAGTAAGTATCAGAGGTGCAATACTAAGAGTTTAATTTCTTTTTTTTTTTTAATTTATTTGGTCCTTAGGATTTTAACATCTGGATGTCATTCATCCGTCGAGAGTTCAAATTCTTTTTTTTTTAAGGATTTTCATCTTTTAAAGATGATTCATCCCCCCTTGTTTCTACCAAAGCAGTCATTAAAAAAGCATGTTTCTCTAGCGATTGCTAATATCACTGAGATCGTCAATAAGCGAATTCAGCACAAGTCCAGCCTTCACAAGTAAATGAATATTTTTCTTGAGATGAAAATCTTGCAGAGTACCTAGCATATGCAGATTTGTAGATGGTCTCTACAAACACCGGAACGTTAAAGAAAACCAATGCGATCGTTTCTCTTGATTTTTTTCCATGTTCCGCTAGAAAACTTAATTCTTTGCACTAGTTTCGAGTAAAACTTTAATAAAATTTCATCGTTATAGATCCTTGACTGCTAAGCAGGTAGTCAACATGCGATAATAATTGTAATTGTAAATACAGGATACAATTTTCCTGACTTCGCAAAAATAAACAAATTTAGTGTGGGAAAAACAGCGTAAAGCAAAAGTTGTCAATAATGTTCTTACCACAAAGTTAAACTACTACAAACATTTTTTGGTTTCGTTCTGCCATTTGTTCGTTTAAATTTGGGCAGCAGATAAAGTTTTGTACCAACAAACACAATGAATACTTCATTTGTTTTTTTAATTATACGGTCTCAAATTCGATTCAAATTCAGTGGTATGGATAAAATTATAACCCTTATGCAACTACAATCCATCGAATTGCTTTCAACATGTTCCTTACCACAGCATGCTCATTCGCCAATTCTTCACAAAACTACTCTACAGTTAAGCCATGTTTCTTTTTATCAAACCAGAAACTCGGAACCGGAACCAAAATTTAAACTTTACTCCATCACCGTCGCAAATATTTTTCATTACCTTGTGTCGAAAACATTTGACGAAAAAAAAGTCTCAAGCCTTCCTAAATTCACGATAATTATAGGTTTCGGAATGACCACAGTCTTCGAAGAAAAAACTCTGACTGATAAAGATCTGTGTTCGCCTTCAAAAAGTGTTTCCACAAAAGGACCGAATCGTCCATCAGCTGCTGCGGGACGGAGATAAGTCAGTTACACGCACGTGCTTCGCTACCCGGCTTGTTTTTCCCTTCGAAAAGCTTCAAATCGATTTGGTTTGCTCGTTTTTAAAACAACTTTTTAATTAATTGTTATTTTAAACGGGAAAAATTGCCTTCGTATGAATATTTTTTTTGTCATGCATTTCCTTTATTTTTTTTTAATTTTCATACGGTTGGAATATTAGTGGAATACTATTTGATAGTCAATAAAAATGCGGTCTTCGTTCGATTTATTTTGTTGTCTTGAAGCACTTTTCCGTACTAAAAATTTCCCAAGTTATTAAATGTGTTTTCTACTCTGTAAAAATATCCATAAATTTTTCCTGCATTCGAGTGAATATAAAAAGGACTCTCAAAAGTGCTACAAACAGTTGTCCGGAAGTGAAAAGGACAAGCAACTAGCATCAAAACAAAAACAAATAACGCTTGATATCACTATTGTTGGTGTCTTTAACATGCAAATGTGGTATTTTCCAAAGTCAACATAACTTTCGCCTCTTCTGTCTATAGATGTAACTGAAGTTCATATCTGGCATGTCTCAAAGTCACCAACTTTCCAGATTAAATGAGACCGCGAGGCACAAAAACTCGGAACATCGGTTCTATTTCCGATAAATTTTTCTCCAGAAATTTTTCACGCTTGAGTACTTTGTTTACACAGAAAATAATGATTAGGTTTGATTTAAGTAAAGCTGTGGGGTACACGCCTACTGAAAGTTTAGCCAATTGGGTGTTACTTTTAACACTTTTAAAGATTAATCTACAGTTTTGACAGTTTCCTGCATGAAATTCATCTCCCATCAACTTACCGTTAGTATTCCTAGTGAGTGGATTCCAGTTAAGTTCAGCCGAGCAACTGTATCCGATCATACTGAGAGAGACACTTTGGCAACAGAACACTTGCCCTCTTACCCCACAGCACCGGTTACTTTTTTTTTTCTTGAGGGGAGAATTTGAAGCCAAAAACAAAAATAAATTATCTGAACACTTCGTCACTTCACTAAACACTGGACAGATTTATATTTCTCCCTTTTGGGTACCCTTTTTTCTCCCTGTTTTGCTCACTCTTCTTTGCTTTTCCGCAACAGCAAACGCTGTATATATGTACATGTACTTTATATCGTACTTCTTTCAAGTGCTCTTCTCGGTGCAAATCTTCCTCTTCGCGCGTTCAACTGCACTGGACACTGGCAATAAATATCAATTTTATATCCTCGGTTTTTGCGTTTCCCTTGTATATATTTTCGGGTTCTTCTCTCTTCACCACTTCAGGATGGACCGGAGTCTGCACAGTGTTTCTCCACTTTCCACTGCTTGTTATCCTTTCTGATTTTTTGAGGCTCCAATCGATTTGATTTATATCACCACTATGGGTGCGCTTAGATTTATGCAATTTTTATGGGTCCTTCGGTTCTCAATCTCGGAACAGCGGGATACATCGACGTCCGACTCACACTCATGCACACTCCGAGCACCTTTTGCTTTGATTTTTATTCCCTACTGCGTTGGTTTTACGCCCTTTTTTCCTCTCGAAATTCGATTCTTGTTGCCTTGCGGAAAAATTCCAATTACACTACACAGACGACGCACGTCGTATCCTACTTCTGACACCAGAATTCGAGAACAGGAGTTTGCGAGGGTTGCCCACGAAAGATGAAAGAAAACGGGAAATTATTCTCTCAACACAACAGCTACACCACCACTAGGGGCTTCGGTCCAGCAGTGAGGGGCAATTTTCGTTGATTTCGGCACTCGCGGTAATCACTAGGCTAGGCTCGGCATACCAAGCGCCGTGTATTGCCCGGTTATTTACTCAATTTTATCATACATCCACTCACGGTGTATGTTTTCCTCCTAACAACTTCGAGGCAGAAAACTGTTAATTTGTTTCTTCTCGGTGCCTGCTCTCAGGTCCATCAAAAATATCAATCGCTAATGGAGCGTTGCCCTGCCCCTAATCAATCCAATAAGATCCTGTCTCTGCGTTCTGCTTCTGCTCTTGCATATATGATTCTCGGATGTTGGTTCTGTACACCAATGCTGTATGTCTGGATGTGTGTGAATTTTGTCAGCAAATGTATGGCGCAGGCAGGGGGTGGTAGAAAGCATGCATTTTCCCATCATCATCAGAAGAAATATTCCGACGGCAACGGCGGCGGCGGCAACGATAACACCATGAGAGAAGAACGAAAAAAAAAAGAAAGTAAATAACATTTTAACTAATATTAGCATAAATGACACCATTATTTAGATTGAAGTGATTCGCAGGTTTTTGTTCTCTTCCGCCACTGACTGCTGCCAACCACACTGTGTGTGTTATTGTCGTCTGAGGTTTTTTTTGGGCCGCGAAGAGCGTTTTTATTTTCGACAAGGCCGGAAGTGTCCGCATGGTGACTCTCTCTAGTTCACATGGTTCGAAGTAAAGCAAATGAAACCGGATTTGGCACCTTTTTTTTGGTGATTCGGAATAATGAATAACAATTTGAATAGATTAGAGAGATAGGCCAAGGTGTATGTAGTTGGCTAGTGATTTTTCAGCGTGAATGAAAACCAAAAAGTCGAACTGGGATTAGTGTGCGAAATTTTCCACTCAGACAGAAGTGGATATTGGTAATTGGAATTTAAGGTCTACCGCAAAGTTATTCGCCCTCAATTTGTATTCTAAGCAGCATAATGTTTCGCAAGTTAGATGAAATATTCTTTAAAATGCCGTCCCATAAAAAGGTTTAGGGTCCAAACGGGTTTGAAGTGACTGTGTAGATGTATGAATATGAAGATAGGTTTTCAACATGATTTCAACATGATGAACATCATCAGGAAATTGGATGCCAGTTAAACGTGCGCGGTATGATGAACCCAGAGGTAAAACTTTCAAATAGAATCGCTGAACAACTGTTCGTTATCAATGAAGAATATCAGTTCAATGAAGAATATCAGTGGTCATAGAACAAGTCATAAACTCACAGTACACTTCGTACGTAATAAAGGATACTACTTTCGAATGAGAACTAAAGAATTTTTGACAAGCAGAGAAAGATGATAACTTCTTGGTGCTATCCCGTCGATACACTAAAGATTCTTTCCAATCCATCATCTTCCTACAGGTTTTGAGCACAAACGATTATTTATACTGGATTGTCTGGACAACAATTGGCAATAGAGTCAAGACTGGTTCAGCGAACTATCATCAACTGGCTGTTTGTAAGCTCACTTAGTCACTTTCCGCCATGGACTGGAGGTTGATAAACCTATCTAGAGCTACCAAACATTTTTTGGGGGTATGGTTTAGGGAGTGACCGAGCTCAAGAGAAATAAACTTAAGCCAAATAAATATACCTCAAGCGTGTGTCAACTCCTAGGCTTTAGAGGGGTTTTTCCCACTTTAATGAATATTCCGATTGTTACTAAGGTTCCAATGATAACAACAGCTCTTGTTGGCGTTCGCAAGAATTGCGATTTTTATTTTCAACCCACAATATATGAGCTTCACTTTTCCTAAAAGTAAGATCCTAGCGTTTTTATCCTTACATTTGTCCGGACATCCGTACAGCACAGCCTACATCGTCGTATTTCCGGAGAAGTTGTGGTATCCAAGTTGGTATATCTACATCTTTTTTGCGCTTCCACCAAACAGCGAGTGTATTACCCAAGCAACCGAAAGTCACATATTTACTTGAATAAAGGCATTGAAAGTTACATATTGGCTGACAAAAAGAACCAACTGCCTAATTCCTTTGAGTGAACTTTATGTACTCATTAATGAACTTGAAAGCTGCAAAAGTGATTAATATGTACGTTGTATGTGACTTGTTTTGCCCAATTCCCATGAGTGAACTATATGTACTCATTAACGAACTTTAAAGTTGCAAAAGTGATCTATACGTACGTTACATGGGACTTAAGTCACATAAAGGTCACAAAAGTGCTCAATACGGGATTTGGTAAGTCACAAAAAGTGCATTGATATGCTTTCAAAATCAAATCACCACTTCGAGTTTTAGTTTCAGTTAGAACAACATCTAGGCGTGGTCTTTTGGTAGCGTGTTCGATTCTCACCACGAAGATCGGGGTTCGATCCCCAAGTCAGGCAAGTTTTTTTTTCAATAAGTAATTAGTAATTGAGAGACCATTCCGATGTGATATATGTAGGAAATGTAGGAAAGAAGCAATTGAGCCTTTTTTTCGAATTTGGAATCTGGCGCGTGGCATCATGGCGGCACCGGTACAGAACACAGTAAATAATAAAGATAGGTGATATGAACTGGAGCCAAGGGTTCAGTTGAGATAGAGAGAGATTTTTTGCTCATTTTGCGATTTTTTGGAAGCTGAATTAAGAGGCCGCTGGAAGCTGAATAGAAGATCATTAAGATTTTTTTGGAACTTGAAAGTGTCAATAAGAACTTAAATTTTGAGCTGTATAGAACGTACTTCATATCAATGATGGGGCTGAGTAAGCGTTTTCGTACCAGTTTTATGGGACTTTTGGTTGCTTGGGTACTCAACGATGTTATCTCTAGCACAGTTGACCTTTACAGAAACTAGCTTGCAATAAGGTCAGCTGTGGGACAATACGGAATTTGAACCTCTTTAATGTTTATATTCAAGACTCCACAGTTTTTCCTGTCGTTTTGTGTTTATTTCAAACTGCTCCGAAAAAGAATCGTTGCGTAAAGTCCCCTGCAATGGTTTGAGATCAAACACACGCAAAAATTCAAGAAAAAATCTAATAACTGAAAAATTTGAAATCCTGTTCAACCTGGGAGATGCAGTAAATGAAAAGCAAAGAACTCTCGAATTCAAAGTAACAACAATAGTCTACAAACTTGTCTGATAACTATTGAAAAATCCTACGAGGGGTTCAACGACTTTCAGAACCGCAAATGCATTAAATTTCGATTTTTACCGACATCATCCGACGGTTCCCGGGTAAATCTGATGCAAAAAAGTTGTAGGACGAATATTTCTTCCTCGACGGTTTTAAAGGAGTCGACATACGATGTACTACGTGTCCATGTTCTACTTCATGCGAATATTTGGTCGTGAGTATGAAAGCTTTTCAAGCTCCTTGGCAGTTTCAGGGATAGGGATCCGACTGTAACTTTTAGCCGAGATATTGCTTTCGGAAATCTTCGGCATTCGGGCCGAAATGATTTTGAATGAACCAACGTCATCGGTCTGCTGCTTCTCTTCTAGAGCTAGCTGCTAGCTAAGATATACAAAGAGATCTTTGCTGCTAGCCAGTCTTCCTCTATCTGTACGTTAAGTAAAAAGTGCGCGTTGTTTTTTCTTAACTTGTAGTAGATCTGCGGGTTTTAAAATATTTCCGAAATGAATGTAAGAGGAAGTGAGGGAGTTGTTAGAGGAGTTGCAGGGTGTGATAGAAGTGCTATTTAGTGATGACCAATTTGTGATCTGTGCGCTTAGTGTGGGAGCAGGAGGGTTCTTTGGTGGGAATGGTGTGAGTTCGAATCGACTGTGGTGGAGCCCGAAAAAGAAAGCAATCCTTTTGAGAAATTCCCGAGTCATGTATGCAATTGCATGACGATTTTTTGGTCGGATCGATGTAAAATTCAAGTAAATGCAGCAGCGAATAGATATCGGCCATTTCATCCGACATCTACGCTTGGAGCACTCGATCCTCGCAAAGGAACGCGAGCTGTTCAAAGCTCCAACACCTCAAGCAAAAAAAGAAGGATTTCTAAAGTATCGGTCTCCATCGATGCGCAAACCGTTGTCAAGTCGGTGGTGCACATGGTAGGAGTTGAGGAGCTTCCCCTCAATAAAGCTGAGCAATTGCCTGGCGTTCACTCCTCTTCAGGTTGATTTCGTAGCTAGATGTAAAATTTGATGTAAAATTAAACCTGGATGAATGTTGACAAATAGAGAAAGGCAAAATAGCCGGCAATATTCCGAGTCAGTTGTGCTAGCGATTGCTGTCATACGCCCTTCGGTGGAATCATTAGGATATCACACGTACGTCCTTCTGTTCTCTTCGATAGAGTTTGAACACATCTTAGTCGCCGCAACAAATTTGTTATGGCATTCGCGCATCGCGAAATATGCTGCAAACAACATTCAAGATACGCCTGGGGATCGAGCCTTCGCAAAAGGCCAGAGATTGACCCAATTCAACGTATTCTGATGAAGCTTCAAGCAGGCGTGAAGGAGTGTCTGCTATATGTATGTAGCTCAGAGTAATGAGATATTTCCAAGCGAAGGTGGTGTAGCTGGCATACATTTTAAAGGAAGGTTAAATCATAATGAAATTAATTGAAGTTAACTCGGATCACATTTAGTTTAAAATGAGACTATTTTGGAGTTTCCTAGCTTAGGCTACAAAGAGTTGTTCAACGTTAGACCAAAGGCAAGTTTTACACAAACTCCCTTAAGCTATGCGTTGAACTAGATCAGAAGTGGAGTGCTAATAAAAATTATTTTTTTCTATACAATAGTTGAAATCAGGGTTGCGATCCGTTAGCGCCATAAGACGTGAAGCTGTAACTGTGAAGCCTTTCGGTCCGTCAAACTCAATCGACTGTTCCTCAAATGGGTTCCTTTTCCTTGCCAGTCACTCACCCCCCAAATTCATCAAGAACTGAGAAAAATATTCGAAATTAGTACAACGTAGTGCTAACATAAAGGTTAAAAATATACTTTTGGATAACAGACTTCCTGAAGTTTAAAATTTTTAAACTATACATACAGGGCCGTAGCTATTTTTGAAAGTGAAAAACATCGTCCCAACAATCGCAATGAAAAGCTGCAAATCATTCGCCATTTTCACACGTGTCGTTAGCAAAGAGCAGCCAATTCAGTGTGACGAAAAAGTGCTTCTGGAATATTGAATCTGTTGCCCCCACGACACCCACCCAGGACCAGGAATCATTCCAGCCCCCACCACCAACTGTTGTTGATGCTTTCGTTTCGTCTCGCGAGGGAGAGCGGGAGGATATCGCGGAATTTCCCTTAATAATAAGACATTGTCGCTCCGGATTAAAATAAATTATTAGGGTTCGGCTATGCCCTGCTGTTGTTTTTTTCTGGCTATCTTTATCCGAACATGTAAATCGGTGAGAAGCCATACAACGCCATTCTCCAGTTTGGAAATGGATCCGCCTCGCAGACGTTAATATGTTGGCTGATATTCTTGGCACGACTTCCGGTCGTCTGTTGGTTGGTTGGAATTCGGGAGCTGCTGCTGCTTCTGCTAATATCCTATCTATATAACTGTGCTGATGCTGACGACCGACCAACAATGATATTGCGGCACAACTTTCTCCACACAAGCGACAGCAGCTCAATACACTGACAAAATAGATTAGGCGATGGGCTCTGCTGCCTAGGATTTGCAAAGTCGGAATTGCCGGAATATTTCTCGTCTAACGAACGGTATGGGATGTAATTTGGGTGCAATTTCGCTTTTGACCATTGTGCCAGGGATTATTGGAGAGGGGGAGTTTTCCGTCATTAACGAGTGTTTCCATTAGTAGCAGAATCCGGGAATCCGGGACAAAGCCATGGAAACAAGACAAGGGGATATTGTCGAAATTTATTCCTCCACTAGGGGTGTGAGAACCAATTCGGGAAAATATTGACTCTAGCGAAACACCTGTTCTACAATGCGGTGTTTTTGAAATGAAACCGAAAAAGAAACCACAGCAAGCCGTGGCTCTACTTTCATCATTATTTGTCAAATACATGTAGGTAAAGACGTCCATCAAGCTTATTCCACTGACATGAGACAGCACCACGGCGCTAGATAAAACTTGTATCGCTATCGCCGCGCTCTTATCATTCACTGCCGCGAAACATTTCTCAGCCGGCCTTTGAAGCTCTAGAAATCCGATGATGATGGTAGGGACTTTGTCGTCGGCCGCGGCCGGCGACAACTACAAAGACTTTCAACTTTCAAACATGTCTGTTGGAGACACATTGTACATGAGGCGGTACAATAATGGATTCGAGCGCTAGAGCACTAGTTTTCAATTTTGCCGTCGCTGTTTTGCGGGGCTTCTTCCATCACGCATAGAATTTGTTGACGGCATATTTTGTGTGTTACAGATAAAATTTATCTTTGGAGTACAAACTTGAGCAGAATCACTTCAATCTAAAACGCTTTTTCGGTTAAGTGTAAAATTTGTATCACCTTTTTAGCAAGCTGGATAAATCTCTTTTACGATTACATAATTCTTATGCATAAAACCACACTTTCTCGATACTTTTTTCAATGTTGCAGAGCACTAAACACTGATATTTTTCATTTGGCGACGGTAACAATCACTTTTGAAACGAACGCTATCTCGGCGAATAGCGTTTGAGAATTGAAATCCTCGCCTACTTCTCGGGCTTGTTTCACACAGTTTGGAAAGTCGATTTTGCAACGCGCGCGAGATTAATGATTATCGGAATTCACGATTCTGTTCCCGGAGCGAAATTCATTAATCCTTTTGTTGTATATCAGCACCGGGAAGAAAAAAACACACCCCGAACTTGCTAACAAACGATGCTGTGGAAAGACATAGGGACGTCGTCAGCAGGGAGTTGCACAAAGTGTGTTCCCTCCGCGTTATTGTCCTGTGCATCCCTTTTCCTGCTCGTTCTCCGTTAACTATACACAGGCTCTGCTGCTGATGAATGGTTCTGTAGTATCTTGATTTTTCGGTATTTTCATTTACCAATGAGGACCAAGAAGAACTAGAAGAAACTAATATCCACAATGTACACGCAGAGCACAGGCACAGGCATCAAGTGAGGGAGAGAGTGTGTAGAATAATGGAACAGAAAAGATACGAGCACTGAAAAACCCGTTTTCACGTCCCGACCGAACGAAAGCTGAATAACAACTGACTCCGACTTTGGCTCTGTATTGTGTACGCGATCGGGCCAACGAGCGACCGAACGACCGACAAACCGACGAACCCTGCCTTTCGTCGCTCCGTTTTGGGTTGGATTGACTCGAATTCGGACGGAGGAAGGAAGGTTGCTGCAAGCCGATGGTGACGACACATCGAGGAGAATCCAGAGGTAGCGCGCAGAGCAAAACAGAAGAAGAAGAAGCCATATGGCATTATGGAGCGTTTTTTGGCCTCATCGATGTCGGAATGAGGGAAAAGCGGAGAAGACGAGAAAAACTGCTGAGCATGCACACACAAAACAACAGAAAACTGGCGGCCACTGCTGCTGCTGGCTAACTGCAACTGCACCACCACAAGCGTTAACCATGGCTACCAAACGCACACACTCCCACAAGTTTGGTCGCCGCAGTAGGCCGCGCGCGGATGGTGAAAACAGCTGATTGCGACGAAGTGCGAACGCTCGCCTCGTTCAAAGTGTGCGTTTCGACGACTTCTAGAGAGCTACCGAGTCCGAGAAACTGCTGCTGCAAATTCAGTAAAACCATTTGCCGACGGCATTTGCTCGTGGAGGAAAAATTTCCAAATTTGTTTTCCCTCATCAACCGGACGACCCTTCAATGGCAGATTTTCAACCTTAAAGTTGGGAAACCTTTAACGACAATCAGTCTGACGTCAGCAGCAAGGATTTGCTGTAAAGGGGAGGAGTCCTTGCAATCCTCCATCCCTCCTTGATTTTCTCGCTACTCGAAATCACCTTGCTCGAAAAAAAAATCGAAAGGAAACAAAACATCTCTACAACATCCGCTCCCAAACCAGTTGAAGAACTGGGAATCATCTCGCCCCAAATCTTATCAGTGTCCATCGTTAGGCGTCGGAGCCCATCACCCCGGGAGAGGTTGACGGACGAGAACTTTCGCTTTTTCGCCAATCCACCCACGCACCTTATCAAACCTGCCACATACCGGTTGGTCGTTTGGCAAGTTGGCCGGGCCGCCCGGAACACGAAAATTGAATTTTCTTTCCAGACGTCTCCTCGGCGCAAATTTTCCAGCAACTCGGCGCGGGTGATACGAACGGAAAAAAGAAGATTTGGTCGCCGGGATGTTTATTTCGGATCGCGGGATGAGTTCACTGAACCCGCCGCATCCTTCCCTATCGCAGCGAGGTCGAGGGGTTGTGGCGAAGAAACGTTGCTATAAGCGCTGTCTGTTTTGCTCGGACTAGAAGCCTGGCAAAAATGCCGACGGGATTTCGAATTAGAAAATTGTTCGCTTGAATTTGAAACAGCTGGAAAAATATCAGATCCTAACGTGTTAAAACATATCTATGATGAAAACTCTTAGGAATATTTGTTCTTTGTTCCCTGGACATATTCTGTTCGATTACATCAGCATGTGCGTTGTAAAGCGTAGGTATTCGATTTGGTAGCTGAAACGGTCTCACGTTGCGCAAACTGCTACGTCCTTCGTTTGGAGAAATTTGTGATACAAAATACAGTGAAAAGTACTTTCCACTGGTCAAGTCCTTTATAAACAGCGCATCTGTTGATTTCCTCCGAGTTTCGCGTGACTCCAATCCTACCACAAGGGTCGGTTTTCCGGCATTTCTTCTTGCCACCCAAGGTTCCTTAAGGCCCATCGTTGGTTTTAATTCGGATGTATAGAGTATAAGGCGTATCTCAATCTTTTTTAAACTCTTTCAATTCTGTTTTAATGGCGTATTCAATAGTGGTTCGGATAAACCCGGAATAAATAGAGACAATAGTGTAAGGATTGTCTAGCTCGTTACAAATCATGTTTACCATCCCGTACATAGAATTAGTGTTGGCTACGACTTGTTAAACATGTTTAGAAATACTGAATTTTTCATCTAACTCAACTCCCAGATCTTTCATGGAGGATTTTCTAGATATGTTACAGCTGTTCTCGAGACAAGGTATTCTCATTACATTTTATGGCATTGATATTCAATACGAAACTGCTGCAACTAGCACTAGCTCGCATGCGTATATCAATACAAACACGTCACGCAGCACTCGGGAAACTCGTTCATAATAACAGTGACAAAATCAAGGGGTCCCAAGTGGCTCCCTTGTGGTAAGCCGCTGTTGACCGAGAATACCATGGACCTTGTATTCCCTAACTTCGAAAATTGTACTCTTTCTTTCAGGTACGAACGAATCCACTGAAGACAAATTCCGGTAATCCCATGTTTACACAACACTTAAAGGAGAACATTTATGTTGATCAAGCAAAAGCCTTTGACATGTCGGTATCCATTGTGAAGTTCGAGAGAAGAATTCTGCTAAGTTCGAAACCGCTGATCGCCTTTTCAGAAAGTCCGACATTTTCCCTTCGAACCAAGGAAACATTTGTTCAAAAATTATGCCCTCGAACAGTTTGGGTATGGCAAACAGAATTGCTATCCCCGGAAACTGACCTCTACGAATTTAACTTGAGAAGAGCATTAATAATGATTCTACCAAGGCGTTAACGCATTTGTTAAGAAACGAATTTGGAATTCCATCAGATCTACTACCTTTGGATTCAAAAGGAGCAACATTTTTTGTCGAACATCCGTGTTCTCCGATATCCGAGATCTGATATTCTCAGCTCAAGAATGACCTACACAGTAAACAAAAATTACCGAGTTCTGTAATTTTTTTACCGAAATCCTAACATGTGTAAATCGTTAAACTGTTCGGTAATTTTTTCGGTAAAAAATTAACGAACATCGGTAAGTGAAGAATCGATTTACCGATGTTCGTTTATTTTTTACCGAAAAAATTACCAAACAGTTTAACGATTTACACATGTTAGGATTTCGGTAAAAAAATTACCGAACTCGGTAATTTTCGTTTACTGTGTATGTCGTGGTTTTAAATACTAGCTCTGAACTGTATCGTTTACGCTGTAAATACAGTGGAAATATTCGGCCAACAATTCCGAAGCCTGATCGAAGGTTTTGGCGTTTTTGTTATTTTATGATATATTTTTCCGGACTAACTCTGTCTTACGTTTGCACAGCAAAAAAAATGTAACGCTGGCCGATGTAATTTATGAAGATGTAAGCAAACCGATGTATTTTTTTGGATAATCGTTTTAATATTACATCTTTTCTATGTACACCATGCGAGCAAGTCTTTTAGTGTAATATCACAACCAGCAATGTAGTATCACATCAAGTAGTCAATGGTTATCAAAATTGACATTTGATTTGCTATACGTATCAAAAAGTTGATGGAGGTTTGCAAGGCTCAGGAAGATTTGTTTTTCTGGTGAGTATGATCGATCTTCTCAAAAAAATTTAGCAAAATCATTCAGTAGGGTTTCATTTTCTATTTTTCTCTGCAGGGCCATTTCGCCCAAGGACACCGGCGAGAATGAAAAATTTAGAAAGATTTGAAACCATCCGGATGAAAAGGTGAGTATATTTTCCGATTTGATTATCCTCAATAAACTCATTTCCAATTTATTTTTTTTAGGAAGGAACTGTTACGGATAGAAAACACACACTGGATGTTTCTTCCTAAGGATACGGAACCTCGAACTTCAAATCTTACTGATACGGTGCCTCCATTTCCGTTGAAAAATTGTCAGCAATGAAAGTTTGAACTGCTATCGTTTCATGAAAAATTATGTGATCAGAAGTGGTCAAGTGCAATGTTTCGACAGGATTTCCATAGTTTCAGCTAAATCGGTGCTGCTGGATATGTTTGGCACGGGAACCTGTCTTCTTAAAGGATTAGTGAGTCCTATCCGGACGACTCACAAAGGGCAGTTCTCACTTAGGATAAGAATATTATGTAACAGAATGATGATATTTTCAAATAAATTATCTATAATCAACAGTTTGATTATAATTGTTTAGTTTAATTCTCATTCAATTTCCTGATTCTAATTTTTTTTGGTAAATCCATATCTAAAGTCTGGGTCTTGAATAAGACTTTAAGTAAAAAACGGAAACAATCACGTTTATGAGAAATTTAGCAAATATTCAGTCATCCAGGTACATTGGAAGCTCTTATAATCGTGCTCGAATTCGTTTACTGCGATACATACTTTTGATGTTATTTGTTTTACATCGTTCAGATGTAATTTCGTAGTCACATCAAAACAATGTAATATTAGAGACCTTTTGCAACTCAAGTTATGTGCACGTTTTTGATGTAATATCGCAACACTTTTTTTGCTGTGTGGAGTTGACATACTTCCAGAAACGTTTCGGTTCTGATTGAATATCTCTTTGAAGTTCATTCAAGTAGGTGATATGTTGGGTTCTATGCAAAGAATTGAAAGTATTGGCCGCAATTCGGTTAGCAGTTTTATCAGCTGAGTTTTACTTGTACGATACTTTTATATTTTTTTTTCTTTTATCTTTGAGAGGGGTTGTTTAAGCAGTGAACCAATCAGGGGGAGTTAGTTCGATTCGGCCTTTCTATGATTGTTCTGCAATGTTCTAGAAATATGCCAGAAATAAAATTGAAGAAAGACAAAATTTTGAAATCAACACGTTTTCAACTGAGCGATAATTTTCAGTAATATTATCGTATAGGTACTACATCATTGCACGAAACCCACAAATAAAGTTAGTTTATATCGAAAAATTCAATAAAATCAAACCTACAAAAGGTAATAAAACTCCCATCTTCCACAGTTTGTTTTTTGTTCTTGTGATCTATCAGATATTTGATAAATTTTCCGAAATTTGCCCAAAATACTACAAACTTAAATTGATCCCCCCTTAAGATATTTTGGAAATTTCGAAAGGGGGGGGGAGGGGTACAAAAGAATAAAATTGATATTTGCTCTGGCCTTATACAAAATAATAAATAGTTTATTTGAAGCAGACTTAGGGAAAACGATGCAGTAGCAAACTGAAAATGAGGCCCAGCAACAACAATTTAGTTGCAATCGAAGATCAGGATTTGAAACCTTTTAAACCATAAAAATCAGAATGCAACATTCAAAGTTCGAATCAAAACTCTAAACAACGGATTCTGCATCATTCAATTCACGGCCGTACGTCATGTTATGATGGTGGTCAGATTGCCTTCCGCTTTGAATAAATGAGCTCATCGAAATAGGCAGGCTGGCAATTTTTAGACAACATACCCTACATACCGATTTGAATATTTATTATTGTTTTACTATCAATTTTTCAAAACGGTGTGAGAGGAAAATGATTCTACATAGAATTTATTGATGTTCATCAAGTGTTTCAAATTTCAAACTACTACATATATCAATCACCCCAATACATTTATGCCCGATATTGAAATATACGACACACTCAATTGGTATTCCAGATTTTTCGTTCTTCTTCATGCTTGCCCATCAGCGAGGGAAACATCTATTTCTGGGCTGTTTATGCTTGGTTGTTTCGAACATTCGGAGGATCGACTGCTAGTGATGATCTTCCTTTGTGTAGAAGGGATCTCTCAGAAAGCTCATTAGAACGTGATAATAAATTTCCAGATCTGTTATTTTTGGGGTATTTACAACAAGCATCGGTGGTTCAGTGGTAGAATGCTCGCCTGCCACGCGGGCGGCCCGGGTTCGATTCCCGGCCGATGCATCGAATGTTTTTTGATTTTTTTTTAATTAAAAAAGTTAAAATGACTTGACACTTACAGTTCAAAATAGTGAAACCACTTAATATATTATATTGATTTTAAAAGTAATTTTCAATATTGTAGAGTATTGTTTTGGAGCTTATGAACATTACGTCTGTATTAGCCATAACAATTAATTATTTATGCAAAAAAGTAACAGAGGAAAGAAACTCTCCAATTTAGGCAAATAGAAAACAAAAAAGGTTATATTTTTGATTTCGTGAAATAGATGATAATAGGTACACATAACACCCATGGTAGTAGAAATGAAACGTTTTAAAAGGCAAATAAAAAGGCCCTATCACTTATGAAAAAACACTAGTTCTTTTTGTCCATAAGTTAACGGCATGTAAAATATGTATCCTCGATAGTATAGTGGTCAGTATCCCCGCCTGTCACGCGGGAGACCGGGGTTCAATTCCCCGTCGGGGAGGTCAGTGTTTTTTGGTTAATTTATCATTTGTTTTGTAACGATGTAAGAATAAAGTTTGCACACGATTTTTACCAGATAAAATCAATATTGGCATTTGTATCAATTTTTAACCTTCACTTTTGAACCAAACTAACTGTAAAGGACCAGGGAGCATCAGATGGATCAACACTTGAATTCAGCTGAATTGACGTTTGTTTACATAAAAATCTTAAATTTGAATGAAAATTCAAATTTCAACTTGTTGCTCGATTGGAACGTAACATGATATTTTATATTAACAATTAACTATTTGGTGGAAATAAGCTTCATTAAGTGTCATCTATATAGACGAACGTTAATCAAAACAATCGTAATTCACTGAATTAAACACATCATGTAAGAAAACTTCATGATTTTTTTGAGCAGAACTGGCTCTTCTCTCTAAAATTCAAAATAAATCAGCTTTGCTGCTTCCACGGTGCTTAGTTTTTTCAAATCACTATACACTTATTTCTCTATCACGCGCGATTAAAATTATCAATATAACGCAGGTAAAATATGTTCAGTTACTTTAAAACATTTTTCGTTTGGTCATCTTGTGATAGACGTATAATAAATACACTTTTGCATTATGAAAACAACAAACGGTGCGATCATACACTCAGAAAAATACTATTTTGTACGCCATAAGATTCTCTTATCAAGTGGCGCCAAAAAAAATTAATGAAATTCATAAGATTGTCTTATGACGCGAATGAATTCTAAAGATGAACATGTAATGCAATGGGGGTTTGTTGCTTTTCATTAGAGGCTCTAACAGAAACAGGAAGTTACTTTTAATAAGAATAGTTTAAGAAATTTGATGTTGAAAACATTCACTTTATTGTTTTCCGAATTTGTTTGAAATACAATTATTCATGGTCATCTTCAGCAACACATCAACACCCGGTTTCAACGAAGTTTTTTCTGCCGCATCTGTTTCTTCGACCTTACGTTTTTGCCGGTACGTTTTAGTTTACAAATATATTAAACGTTTTCATCAAAAGCATCAACTCAAACTTACCTCTCAGAAGATCACAATGACATTTAGCTGTTTAGAAAGCAACAACTAACTAACAACAAGCGAGTGCCTCGAAACACAATTTTGCACTCAAGAAAGCGGTTCAAAAGACGCATCATATGAACATTATAATAAGAATTTGTCTGAGTGTAAGAAAAACCCCTGATTACTATACACGCTCGAAATTTATTAACCAATTATCGTTAAAAAGTAACCATTTCACACCTTTCCGCGTTAAGTGATTTTTTGACTTCTTCCACAGACTTCTCTTGAGAAGTGAGAATGTGGTTACTTTTTAACCGCAAGGAATTATTGCGGAGAAGTTGGAAAGTGGTTATTCTTGAACCAAAATTTTATACGCAGTTTCTCGCGATTCCTATGTATATGAAAATTGCAGACAACATATAAAAACAAGTTTTAAATTGAATAATTTAATTTATCGATCAATATAAATATATATAATCTATTAAACATAAGAATTAAAAAAAAATGATAGGAACATTTCAGAAGTGGGGCCAGCGAAAGTATCACTGGCTGTGTTACGAGCAAGACTTGAGGCGATTTGATGGTGCGCCTGTAGCCTTAACTACTCCGGGAGCCTTTATAGGTGCAGAAGTAAGGTAAGTAAGTAAGGACCGCCACTAAAACCAAGAGAAACTACACGGAAAATTAAAAAAAAGGTAAAATTTACCTTTTTGCGAGGTGAATTTTTTCCAACCCTCTTTCGAGGTAAATTTTACCTTTTTTTCATTCACCTAGCAAAAAGGTAAATTTTACCTTTTTCGCATTCACCTAGCAAAATAGTAAATAATACCGTTTTCCCATTTACTGATATAAAAGGTAAATGCTAGTTGGTTTGATTGGTTTTTTGTCAATAAAAATAAAAACAAAATTCATTCAAAAATGTATATTTATTTGAAATAAATAGGGATATTTACCTAATATTTATTTTCAAAATGTATCACCATGTTTGAAAAAATTATTGAGGTAAGTCCTTTTTTGCCAGAGGCTCGTGGCAATTCTGCTTCACGATCTTCCGTGCCATAATGGCCACTGAATCTTTTTGCATTGCGTTAACACTTTCATGCCCTTCTCCGTTCGACATATCCGGTGAGGCGCGGTCGGAATGATATCTGGAGGATGACGTGGAATACACCTCGAAGCTGGGCCGATCTGAAACATAAGCAAAGTATTATGAAAAGAATCAGCACTACTAAATGATTTCTAAGAAAATACTTACCATTCTATTCCGATTTACTCATATTGGGCACAAAGCAAAACTTCCCTTCTGAACGACAAAACAGCTTTGGCTTAACCTCAATAAACGGATTCGGCAAATAGTTACTTTTTTCGAGATGAATTGTACCGTTTTGTTTAGCCTAATCCAGGTCAACTCCACCTCACTACGAGGTAAGTTTCACCTTATTTGGATTTACCTTTTTTTTTCGAGGTGAATTATACTTTTTTATCCAGCTCAATTCAGGTGAAGTTCACCTCGCTACGAGGTAAGATTTACCTTTTTTGGATTCACCTTTTTTTCGGTAAATTATACCTTTTTCCAACTTCGATTCAGGTAAATTTTACCTCACTGTGAGAGGTAGAAGTTACCTTATTGGCTTTCACGAGCGTTCACCTTGTTTTCTCGGTAAATTTCACCTTTTTATTATTTTCCGTGTAATATAATGAAGGGACTGGGCATTGCCAGGAAAGGTATGAACTTGGTGATATTCTGTTTTGTGGGGATGGCTGCCACTTACCAGAAGTCAGTGCGCTGTTCAATGAGGCCAGAAGTTTCCAACTTGGAAATTTTAACATGCTGAAATGAAAACAAATAGTTAAAAGAAATCTAAAAACTTATAAGCAGGTAAAATACCAAATCACTCTGCGAATTCTCGCCATAGCTACCATAGCCAATGTGCAGTTTGAATGGTCTAGGCTGCTAGAGTACTGGTCACTTCCAGTTTCTGGACACAGCATCATGATGACATCCGGATTATTGTCAGGAAATCTTTTCGGATAGCTTTCGATTGGCCCTGCTGCATCTTTATCTTTTTTGTCGGGATCCTAATTTGAAGCTGGAAGCAGAGTTGAAAAATTTCGAAAGGACACATTGACAATGAAAAGAAAATTTCTCCCATTCAAAATATCCTACTGAAAACTACTGCCTTCCTTTTCTCAATGTACCTACTTCGATTTGACTGATGGTTCATTTTCTTGTTTATTTTGCAATTTTCTTCGTCGATGTCATTTTCAGTGAACATGCACCGACGGAGTTCGACTATCACTGTCAATTTGTTTCCCCTTTTTTGAAAGTTCATCAGGGCCTCTCTCAGTTCATTCAAGATATCAGTGAAATTTTAAAATTCGATTTTCGATTGTCATTTTTCGGTCTGAATTTTTCGAAAATTCAAAGTTTATGCCAAGAAATGGCTTCAAACAGTAGAAAACAAACGCTGACTGATAACGCATAATCGAACTTTCTTCAAGCCGAAATTTAAGTTACCGAAATTCATAAACCGCGTGTGTACCAGTAGACAAAGTGGCCCTGAAATCGGGTAGACGATTTCCTAATTCGTTTAACCCATCTTTGCGGGTCTTCCGCTGCCGCAAGAAGACCTTTGCTGAAAAATACTGTTGGTTCCAGAAACTGGCCACATCGTGTGAGACATATCAACTACAGCTGGAAATCCCAATCCTTCGGTTACCAGGAATGCCGATCACGGCATCTTTTAAAATTTTTTTTTAACCGTTTCAGTCGGCGATTTGGCTGTTAAAGAGAACTACTGCTGTGCCATGGGCCGCCGTGTGCCAGGTTCAGCATTATTTATCGGACACAACACATGCGGGCATAAGGTCCAACAACTACTGCAATCGATCACCAACAGAATCGGAATCCGGCAACATTACGCTGGGTTTTGATGGTACTTCAGAATGTTTCACAATGTTTCAATCCTGAGCAAAATTTTCAAGTCCACACCCAAATCCAAACTTCAAGCCCAAGTCCGAAGCCTTAGCTCAATATGTCCAGGTAGCGGATCGGCCGTAACAATTTGTTTCCCTCTGATTGTCTTATAAAAATATATAAAAAATGAAATTTCTGTCTTCTTAATTTCAGTTTTAAAATCGAGAGCGGGCGGGGTCGAGTAGTTTGATCACTTCATTGGAGTTTGCTGCTCGTTTTATTGGTGAAGGACACTTTGCAAACATTTTGGAGGTTAAGCTCAATAAAGTTCTACTTTCAAAAATTCTTTCTACAACATATAATCAAAAAATTTAAAAAAAAAATACAGGAAGAACTTAGACAGTTGACTTTATATTTATTGAAATCGGGAAATCAGGAAAAAACAAGTATATTGTTTTACATTATGTTTTTTTAATTATGAACATAATTTGTTTGAGTTTCATTTACTGCTTCAGGTAAAGTAGTTTTATACACTATCGATGGCTCCAACTTGTTGTATGATTCCGCGAATAATTTCGAAACAAATCAAAATACTGTTTTTAGAGTAAGGTAGCAGCATACTCTCATCGAAGTTACACGAAGCCAGGAGTAGCGTGTATGAAGCTTACGCAACCTTGCAGCTAGACTCCGAGCAACCTGGGGTGAAATTATGAATCCTATTCGATTCGAGTTACCCGTTTCGAGTTGAACTCGAATCGAATTAGAATCAGTATTACGAATCTCGTTCGAATTCTAAATTTTTACGTATTAGATTTCGAGTAAATCTGGTAGTAGATCATCTCGATACGTACTATTCGAATCGAGATCGGTAATGCCAAAGTTGGTCGAATCGAACGAAACTCGATTGTTTCGAGTTCCATAATTCCGCCCCTGGTTCTTTCCGGTTGTCATAAAATTTTGTGACTCAATTGTGAAATCCTTTTTGTCTATTTTCGCATTCGAGTTCTATCAGGACTCGTTACATCCTACCATAACTAGAGGATTAAACCTACGGAACAAAAAAAAAATTTGGTATACTGGGTAATACCTTTGATAAAAAAATAAATTTACGCCGAACCTGTTAACTTGCGTTTTATGACGAATTTTTATTTGCTAAATTGTTGCTGCTAGCTGGTACAACTGCAAAATGCTTGGGTTGTCCTCTATAACAATCATACGGGTTTGAAAAACCAACACTAATATTTTATTTGAACACGTAGCTTGACTTTTGAGAAATTTCAGACAGTTGATTTTTTGGTGAATGATTTTTTTCTCCTTTCATTTTCACCCGGATCACTATGACAATGATAAAATCAAGTGTTCATTTTCAGTGAGGGCAATAAGCGAATGAGTGTGGAAGGAACTGAAAAAAAATATTTTTGAACGTTGCGAAATGTGGACTTCATGAACGCGACCCTTGTTTATTTATCATGAACTGCGGAAAATATCTGGGTGACTGAGATTTTTTCTCAATGTTCGCCATTTTTTTATTTATTTTTTTTATTTACATAGTATTCCGTCTTACGACATAACTTGACGAACATAATTCCTAAAATTCACTCGGTCCATGGCAACCGTTCTCCAATTTCTCGGGCACCCCACGTTCGCCAGATCACGCTCCACTTGGTCTAACCACCTCGCTCGTTGCGCCCCTGCTCGTCTTGTTCCTACCGGATTCGTGGCGAACACCTGTTTTGCAGGACAGTCATCCGGCATTCTCGCAACATGTCCCGCCCAGCGTATCCGGCCAGCCTTCACCACCTTCTGGATACTGGGTTCGCCGTAGAGTCGCGCGAGCTCGTGGTTCATCCTTCGCCTCCACATTCCGTTCTCCTGTACGCCGCCAAAGATGGTTCTTAACACTCGTCGCTCGAATACTCCGAGTGTACGCAGGTCCTCCTCGAGCAATATCCATGTCTCGTGCCCGTAGAGAACAACCGGTCTAATAAGCGTCATATACAGGTTACACTTCGTGCGAGGGCTAAGTCTTCTCGACCGCAGTTGCTTGTGGAGTCCATAGTAGGCACGACTTCCGCTGATAATTCGCCTCCGGATCTCACGGCTGGTGTCATTGTCTGCGGTCACCAGTGAGCCGAGATAGACAAAGTCTTCGACTATCTCCAGCTCGTCGCCG
>NW_026598631.1:0-23777 GCF_029784155.1 Uranotaenia lowii
TAAAAAATAACAAACAGTGGAAAAAAACCATTTCTTATTTTTTCAACTTCCCGCATACAAATTTCAATCAAACAGGTTTTTTTTTCATTTTTGTCAACTTTTTTTGATTTTGAACCACCGTACATCGATCAAGATTCCGATACAGTAATAAACTAGCTGTTTTAAAAAAAACCCTACATGCCAATTTTTACATCGTTTGCTTTAAATGATGATTTTGAAAAATAATAATAGGTAAAAATCTAGGAAACTCGAAATATGCTTCTGTGCCAAATTTCAGCTCTTTAGATCGACAAAAAACCTAGTAGAATTGTGTTTTTATGCTGCTTTAAATAAATTCAAAATTTATTTACATCATCAGTTTTGAGAAAATATAACAAATTCATGGTTCAAATTAATGGGAACACAGATTTTTTCCGGACTAAAATTGTTTCTACATTTTCTTTTTTTTTTTTAAACTGTAAACGAAGCCCTCGGAGCCAGAAGGTGTATAAGTGCATAAAAGTTAATTTCGAGAGAACAAGCTTTTAAATGGATTCGTCTGGTCATTTTTCTTATGTTTTCGAAAATTTGTTTTTGTATTTGTATTTGTATGTTAATAAAATTCTAAAAATCTGGAAAAATCACTAAATACAGTTTGAAACATCAAAAATTGTTTGGAATTTTAAATACAAAATTGATTATTTTTGCACTTTTACTTTGGTTCCGAGGACCTAAAATGTAAAATTTCATATGAAAACTTGAATAAAGAAGAGTCAAAATTTTCTGTCAATTCAAAACAACAATGAAAACCAAGTAACTAACAAAGTTTTTTACCAGTCCATAAAAACTACCATGCATTTAAATAAATGACTGTAAAAGTTAATCAAAACCATGGGGTTTTGAATATAAAACTAAAATGTCTGAATTGATTGGATGTTGATTGAATAGAATACTAGAATAACTTGTCAGGATATAATACAAACTAGAGCGATGTCCAGGGGCCTCCCAGAGTAAATCAAATTAGTTGAAATTTGGCATGGTTCTGGTAGAAAAAATCAGAAATTATTGCCCCTAAAGTACGGATTCTTAAACAGACCACTTTCTTTTGATTCACCCGACCATATATATACAGGGTGGCAATGGATGTTTGAGAAAAAATTCATGATCCAATTTTTAAAACCGACCATAAACATTTCGTAGATTGGCCCAAGAAACTGGCCTGTGCCAGGCTTCAGCTCAATTGGACTCGAATTAGAGGTGTCTCAAAACGCTCAAAGTTTCGGTTGTTTGACCTTCAAAAACCAAAAAAAATCTAAATTTTAATTTCGATGCCATATGACTTAAAAAAGCACAAAATTTCAAATATCTAGTGTAATATCGAGAAAAATGTTTTTACCAAAAATTGATTTTCAGGGATTGTTTTTCGAAAAACTTCCTAGAAAGTCGATTTATGGCAAAAAAAAATGTTATTTCGAGATAATACCAGATTTCGACGTTTCTTGCATTTTGAAAGCGTTTGGCATCAAAATAATCATTATGATTTATCCGTTTTACGGCAGCTCTTCTTTGGGCCAATCTACAAAATGTATATGGTTGATTTCTGAATTTCGATCATGAATACTCCATAGCCACCCAAATATGTTTGCCTGAATGGCTGATGCAACTTTATTTTATCAACAATCGATTCAATTTTTAATACCCTAGTATAATATGATCTTCGTATTTGTGTGTAGCTGCACTTAAAATTCATTATTATTATTATTAATAATTAAATTTAGGACATTTTACCAACTTTTGGCATTCGTGTCCGACCTTTAAATTCATGATTTTTTTTCTTTTCAATTGAAAATTAAAACCCAATTGTTTTGCATTTTGTAAACTTTGTAAATTTAGTCAATTTTGTCAATTTTGTCAATTTGTCAATGTTGTCAATTTTGTCAATTTTGTCAATTTTGTCAATTTTGTCAATTTTGTCAATTTTGTCAATTTTGTCAATTTTGTCAATTTTGTCAATTTGTCAATTTTGTCAATTTTGTCAATTTTGTCAATTTTGTCAATTTTGTCAATTTTGTCAATTTTGTCAATTTTGTCAGTTTTGTCAATTTTGTCAATTTTGTCAATTTTGTCAATTTTGTCAATTTGGTCAATTTTGTCAATTTTGTCAATTTTGTCAATTTTGTCAATTTTGTCAATTTTGTCAATTTTGTCAATTTTGTCAATTTTGTCAATTTTGTCAATTTTGTCAATTTTGTCAATTTTGTCAATTTTGTCAATTTTGTCAATTTTGTCAATTTTGTCAATTTTGTCAATTTTGTCAATTTTGTCAATTTTGTCAATTTTGTCAATTTTGTCAATTTTGTCAATTTTGTCAATTTTGTCAATTTTGTCAATTTTGTCAATTTTGTCAATTTTGTCAATTTTGTCAATTTTGTCAATTTTGTCAATTTTGTCAATTTTGTCAATTTTGTCAATTTTGTCAATTTTGTCAATTTTGTCAATTTTGTCAATTTTGTCAATTTTGTCAATTTTGTCAATTTTGTCAATTTTGTCAATTTTGTCAATTTTGTCAATTTTGTCAATTTTGTCAATTTTGTCAATTTTGTCAATTTTGTCAATTTTGTCAATTTTGTCAATTTTGTCAATTTTGTCAATTTTGTCAATTTTGTCAATTTTGTCAATTTTGTCAATTTTGTCAATTTTGTCAATTTTGTCAATTTTGTCAATTTTGTCAATTTTGTCAATTTTGTCAATTTTGTCAATTTTGTCAATTTTGTCAATTTTGTCATTTTTGTCAATTTTGTCAATTTTGTCAATTTTGTCAATTTTGTCAATTTTGTCAATTTTGTCAATTTTGTCAATTTTGTCAATTTTGTCAATTTTGTCAATTTTGTCAATTTTGTCAATTTTGTCAATTTTGTCAATTTTGTCAATTTTGTCAATTTTGTCAATTTTGTCAATTTTGTCAATTTTGTCAATTTTGTCAATTTTATCAATTTTGTCAATTTTGTCAATTTTGTCAATTTTGTCAATTTTGTCAATTTTGTCAATTTTGTCAATTTTGTCAATTTTGTCAATTTTGTCAATTTTGTCAATTTTGTCAATTATGTCAATTTTGTCATCCAATTTTGAATCGTCCAACATTATATTATTAATTTTATTTATACTGTCGTATCTAGTAGATTCAGAATTTCCAAAAAAAAAAGTCGTTATCCAATTGCATTGACATTTTACTCCTAGGAAACTTAATCACTCGGCTAATGCCATGATCGAAGTGAATCGATTCTGCACTGTTAACTTTCAGCTAAGCACAGTTTAAAATTACATTCATTTGTCAGCTTCCGACAATAGTTTTGAGCAGTTCCGAGGCAGCGGTAAAGAGTTTAGCCAGAAGAAGTTTTGTTCCAGCTCGAGTACTTCATTCATCATTAGAGCTTGCCTCCTCTTTACACCCTCAACTCAACCTCCTACCTTGAACGGTTTCGCCTCTCAAGTGGGCAGCTCATTACGGGGGCCAAAGCGATCCAAAAGTTTTCCCCTTTCTCGTTTTTCTCTTGGCTTCAAGTTCTGTCAAGGGCATACGATCGCTTTAGTTAGTCCTGGCCTCATTAGCTCGGTTTCTAGGAAATCCCCGTTCCATAACGTGTACTTAGTAGCGAGTACCAATCTGCCAGGATGTGTCTTAATATGTGGTATCTAGCTGGAAATGTGTCACTGTGTATGTGTGCGTGGGTGACGTCAGCAAGGAAGAACTCGTCAACATGTGGTTTCGGTACTTTGGTTCACTCTAGCAAATGTGAGCCGAGGGCGAAGGGTGAAATGCGATACTCTTGGTGCTTTAAAAGTTGTTAATACTTGAGTTGCTTCCTCAATGTTTGTAATGAAAAAAAAATTCCCACTGCTGGGAGAAAGTAGTTTTAAACGATGCTTCCTTTTGGCACGCGGAAAAGTGAAGTTTAATTATTCTTGTTTCTGGAGGCATCAAACTTCACTAAGGATTGTTATTTTCAATTATAAGCAAAATTATAAAGACATCTATTTTAAAATTTGAATGTTTATAAAAAATCCTAGAATATTTTTAAAACGAGAGAAAGTTCAACAGTTAAGCTAATTAAGCTTTCTCAGCTGAGACAGGTTTGAATGAAGATTGACAAAACAATTCAATATGACAAATTTCGGTGATAATATTTGCCCTTTTTAGAGTCAATCCGACACCAGAGAGCTCTTTATGAAATAGTTTTCAAAATATGGATCAAGATCATGTGAGTATCTTTTTGCCTTTCTTGCAGGAAGATATAGTTATCGGTCGATTTGGGAGATCATTAATTATGGGTTTCAGACCTACTTTCATAGGTAAATATTTATCGAATCAGCTCGACGAGTTCTAACGATGGCTGTATATTTGTGTGTATTAGTGTGAAACTTCTTACCCTTTGTTCTCGGCGTTTATATAAAACAGGCCTGCGCAAATAAAATTATTTTCATTTTAGTAAGTTGTTTTTTTCTCAACAATCTATAAAATATTAAAAAAAACAAAATAGTTTAAAATTTTCTATATCCTAGTAAAAACCATAGTAATGATCACTTCAAAAAACACAGTCATATTTTTCTGACTTCATAGGCACGATCGATGATGGGTGCTCCCATGAGCCTTGGTAAAATTGAAAAATGACGAACATGACAACAAGGGCAAAAAATAAAAATCGACCAAAACAATTTCAATGGAATTCAAAGTCATTCATTTCATACTCGACAAAATTGACATTATCGACAACATTTTTAAAAACTTCAATTTGACCAATTTTATCATTTTTTTTTCCTTTATTTATTATTTACAACTAAATAAATATAACAGGCTCCTGATTCGTAATCATATTGTGCCGAAAACTTCTTATGTTTAAATTTGATTTATATACATAGGTTTTCTTTTTTTGTCACATTAAAATCATTTCGTTTCATTATTATTTCCAGTTGAGGTTTCTTCAATTAAATAGGGGACATCCCAGGAAGTTAATCTTATCGGGACCATCTCTTGGGGTTCATCTTGTGGGTCTCGTATTGTGGGGCTCATCTCCTTTGGCCCATCTCGCGGGGCTCATCTCGTGGGGCTCATCTTGAGGGGCTCATCTTGCGGTCGGAGGTGCTCATCGCTTGATTTACAGTGGCTTAAAGTTCGATGCACGAGGCTCGTAGCTTGTGGTCCTTAACTTGTGACCACAGCTCCTTGATTCTTCATTCGTCTCCAAATTATTTTCAGAGTTTCAAGTCAGCTCTCTTCAGAAATTCAAATATAATTTTCATTGTTTGCATATCACGCTGACCAACTATGTTTCTTATGGGAATTGGATGAAGATTTGACGATTCAACCAAAGTAGCATTAAAAGTATTTCTGATGCTATCATACACTGGGCAATGCCAAACAACATGATCTACATCCTCATAATCTCTACCACATTGGCAAATGTTTGTGTCTTTCAATTTAATCCTATATAAATGCGCGGCCAGATTGTAATGATTTGAAATCACTCTAGAAAATATTTTAATAAAATTCCGTTCAACATAAAGGCTATGAAACCACGACTTTTCTTTGACTTCCGGTAAGATTGAAAAACAAAATCGACCTAACTGACTACTACTCCATTTGCTTTGCCACATGGACATCACCAAAGAATGGGCTACAATATAGAGTTCATTAGGTTGAAATCCTCTAGAAAATACCAAGTTACCATTTGCTCCTCGTTTGGCAAGATGATCTGCCTTTTCATTACCAACGATACCACTGTGAGATGGAATCCAAAACAACGATATAGAATAACCTACATTTTGTAACTCGAACAACAGTCTTTTAATCTTCAAAATATATATACAATTATTTGGTTGCCAACGACTACACTTAAGTGCCATCAGAAAACTCATGCTATCAGAACAAATAACATAATTAGAAGTCGGTAGACTCTGTATATACAGACAAGATTGAAATATTGCAATCATTTCTGTTACAAATATTGAACATGGTCCTAATAACCTGTAACTTTGTGATGATTCAGAATGGTATAATCCAAAACCTACATTGTGTTGCATAACAGATCCATCGGTAAAAATTAAATTATTTTTATCAATATTTTCAAGTTTACTGCTAAAAATCTGATGAATTGCATATCTCCTTAGACTCAATGGTATTTTGTCCAACTCTTGTTTAAAACTCAAATCAATCATTGGAGTAAATTGAATTTTTTCACTTGTAAATCAAAAACATTTTCATCTGGAGGATTGAAGGTTTCTATTGTGATAAACACTCTAAAGGAATTCAAAAACTTTATTTCTGGATTTAAGTCAAACAAATGATCTAATTTATTTATAATATTGTTCCGCCTTGCTTGAAAACGAAATAATTGCCTTAAATTAAGTTCAAGAAAATTTAACTCCAGAGGCATCACTCCTGCAATAACTTCTGTTGACATTGTATGTGTGGACATCATATTTCCTAAAGCTATTCTTAAACATCGAAATTGTATTCGAGCTAGTTTTAATAGATGGCAGTTGGAGGCACTGGAAAAACAAAAACATCCGTACTGAAGAACTGACAGAATTGTAGTTTTGTATAATGTAATGATATCCCGGGGATGTGCACCCCACCAAGTGCTTGTTACAGTTTTGAGAAAGTTTATCCTTTTTTGACACTTTTGAACCAAATATTCTATGTGTTTTCTCCATAATAGTTTGCAGTCAAACCATAAACCTAAGTATTTGACAGAATATTTTCTTTCGATCTGAGTTCCTTTCATTTCAAGAGAAACGTCAAATGGCTTAATTTTTCTTGAAAAAACCATCATTTCCGACTTTTGAGGAGAAAAATCAAGTCCCAATTGGTCAGCCCAATCACTTAAATTATTTAAAGTGATTTGTATTTTTTCTTGTGAATCACTGAAACTCTTCCCTGATCTGTAAATAACGCTGTCATCCGCAAATTGTAACATTGAAACTTCTAGTTCTAAGCATGAATCAATATCCTTAACGTAGAAATTGTAAAGAAAAGGACTTAAAGTTGAACCTTGCGGTAAACCTAAGCAACTCGTTCTTTGGCATTTCATTTTATTATTTATGTAAAACTGCATTTCTTTCCTACCCAGTAAATTACTCAAAAAATTTACCAATTTCAATGGAACCCCGTGCTTTGCTAATTTTAAACAAAGTATCTGAATATTAACACAATCATATGCACCAGCTATATCTAGAAATACGGAAACTACATCTTTTTTCTGCTCAAAGCTGGTTTGTATATCAGTTGTGAATTCCGACAGACAGTCCAGCGTCCTTTTACCTTTTCTGAAACCGTATTGGGTTCTTGATGTAAAGTGGAATTTTTCTGACCAATTTTCTAACCTATTCAATAAAATTCTTTCTAAAGTTTTCCTAGGACAAGGGAGTAAACTGGACGATAAGAACGATAATCAGAAGGGTTTTTTCCTGGTTTAATTATCGGCACAACTTTTACTTGCCTCCAGTTTCCCGGGACAAAATTAAAATCAATAAATTTATTGTATAAATTCAGAAGTATTCGTTTACACACATCTGGCATGTTTTGTAATAATTTGTATTTAATTTCATCTAACCCAGCTGCTGTGTTTGAAGTTGATAACAAGGCAGTTGAAAATTCAGCCATTTTGATAGGACTTCCTAAATTTTCAAAAACATTTTCGCTAATAAATTCAACTTTTGGATTTTCAACAAAATCTGGACAAACTTTTTTAGCAAAATCGTAAATCCACTCCTCAAAATATCTATCAGTATTTTCAACATGTGATCTCGCAAATTCCTTGCAGTTCGCAATAAAAAAGTTTAAGATGTCATTCTAGAAAAACTAGAAATTTTATTTTTCCAGTAATTTTTCTTTTTATTTTGAAATAGTTTCCTGCATTCATATTCATATTGTTGGTAAAATTTGAAATCTTCTATCTTCCCTGTTTTTCTGAATTGTTTAAAGGCATTTGTTTTTCGTCGATACATTTGAGAAGCTTCAGCATCCCACCAAGGCTGCCCTTTACGCCTAGATGAATAGTCTTGACTAAAATGTTTAGTTTGAGCATTTCTTGCGCTATCAATTATACTATCACTAAGAAAAGAATATTCATTTTCGAGATTTGAATTATCAGGAAACAAATTTTCAAAATCATTAACTTTATTTAACAAATTTTCTTGATAAGTTTTCCAATCAATATTCTTTGTCAAATCATAAATAAATGTAATTTCTTGTAAAAATCTATCATTAGTTTGCTTTGTTACAATCGGCAAATGATCGCTGCCATTTAAATCTTCAATTATATTCCAAGAACAATTAAATGCTATAGAATTAGAACATAAGGTTAAATCTACTGCAGAATCTCTAGAGCTAGGTGTTCCAATTCTGGTAACTTTTCCATCATTAAGAATAGTTAAATTATGTTCATCGCACATTTCATAGATTATTGTAGCCCTAACATCATCATTTGACTCTCCCCACGCAGAACCATGCGAATTGAAATCTCCTAAAAGTAATCTAGGCTGAGGAATTAATTCAATAAGTTGATTCAAATGCTCTTTATTCATTCTATATGGAGCTGGGGGAATGTATATTGAGGAAACAGTAAAGTGAAAACTTCCAACTTTGCATGTTACTGAAATTTCTTCAATTTTTCCTAAACAAGGTAGGTCCAACAAACTAAATTCAATGCCCCGTTTAATACCTATAAGTACTCCACCATAAGGAGTATCTCGATCACGTCTTACTATATTAAATCCTGTAACATTAAAATTAACATCATTTTTTAACCAGGTTTCAGAAATACAAAAAATATCAATTTTGTAATCATTTAGTAAAACAATTAATGATTCTTTTTTCGGTAGAATGCTTTAAGCGTTCCATTGCAAAAATATTAACTGATTGTGATTAGTCATCAAAGCTGAACAAGGAGGCAAAGAGGGGCAGTTTATCACACAATTTTTTGAATACTTTTTTGATGAGAGGCATACATTTAAGAACAACAGATTTTACACTTTCAGAGAGGTCAAAGGCATCACAAATCATTTGAATTATATTTGTTATTGAAAAAAAGTCATCATCATTTTTTGTAGAAATACTGGGAATATTAACAGTTTTATTTGAACTTTGTCTATGATCAATGTTTGGTTCAATTCTATGGTTTTTTTCATCTAATTTAGAACTTTCTTGATTTGGAATCATTTGAGGTTTGGGAAGACAGGGAAATAATTCTGTAGTTAATTTTGGTCTCAATTGTATTTTTGGACCTTTTTTTAAAATTTTCGGATGATTGATTAATTTTCGTTTTCTGAAGTTTACTGAAGAAGCTGAAGTGGAAGGTAGGGTTTCATCCTCTAAATCTGATATTTCTGATGAAAGAACATCAAATCGGTTGTCAATCTGTATTGCATTAGATTCTGCTGCTTTATTCAAAACTTCTGCACAAGAAAGCTTATGTGTTTCCTTCACGGATTTCCTCCAATCTGCTTTTGCTTTTTTAAACAAGGGACAATCTGTTATGTTTAAATGTTCCGTATGACAATGGAAGCATATATTTTCTTTTATTGAGCACTCTATACCTGTATGATTTTTTCCGCACTTACCACATTTCTCTCTATTTGCACAGAACTTCTCAGTATGATTTAATTGTTTACATTTTTGGCAATACATCAATTTCGGAACATAAGCTCTTACAGGTAATAACACTTTTTCTATTTCGACGTATTTAGGCAAAACTGTTCCCTCAAAGGTAACTCTAATAGAAGCTGATTCTTTATAAATTCTATTTTCATTCTCTACAAAGACATCATGTAATCGTTTGCTATCAATAATGCGAACAGAAGAAATTTCACCATTCCGCCATCTTCCTTTTCCTAACCCAACAAGATCATCAATATTCACAAACTTATCAGTAATTACACCATCTACCTCTACTTTCATAGTTGGAATATAAACTAAATATTCTATATTAAAAAGGGGATCACAAACAATTTCATTTGCATGTTTCCTCTGATTGACCAGAACGCGAAGACGATTATGTGCTGTTTTTTTAATTTCAAAAACCGAGGAATATTTCTTGTACAATTCTCTGGATATTGTAACAACATTAAGAGACTTAACTTTTGATCTAAAGAAAACTTGGAAAGGACCGGTTGCTGATTCAGGGTACTGTTTGATTCGAGGCGGTTTTGTAGGCTCAGCATGCTTCTCCCCAGATGTAGAAGCATGTGACCTTGAATCTTGTATCTCTTTATTAAAATTGGCAACCTTAACCTGTTTTTCTGAATTCGAAAATGTGTGATTAGATGAGCATCGATTTAGAAAACCCGGGGTAATTGATTTATTCGAGGAATTAGAAGGAAAGGTAGGAGGTGGCATGAACGATGACAAAGCAGTTGGAGAAAAAAGCAATGGCGACTCAAATAAGACACGTGGCTGAATATCATGTGATGCAGATACATGTGCTGACGGTAAACCCGCGCGAAACAAAATTTCGGTCGTATTATAATCATCACTACAAGAGGTCCCCGGAAATGGGGAACCCCCGCTTTCATCACCCATCCGCAATGCAATCAATTGAAAATCTATCGATATGAAGAGAAAAACTGTACTCACTCTGCGTTTATCTTTTGTTCTGGTGATCACAAGGTCAGCTTAAAACTCTTACGCACTAGAGCACTACTAGACGGGCGAGCTCAATTTTTATCGACTGACTGCACCAACGTTTGGAGAACGAATGATTTTTATCATTTCTATTTTGATCAATGATTAGCTTTCAGCCGAACCATTTTCAAAGATGGGAGCTGAATCCCCATTTCATAAAATTCATAAGATGTATTGCACCAAGGGGCACAACCCCGAAGTTAAAATTGTCAATCTCAAAAACTGGCGATTGTATGATTAATACCTCGTCCAACGCTATACTCGCAGACACAAATTGCAGTGAGAAGGGAAAACGACATAACCCAATTAATAATTTTAGCTTAAAATATTATGGCCAGCACAACTTCATTAGGACTATAATTCTGGTCTTCATAAAAAGTTTATTTATTCTATGCATCATCGGATCTTTACTAAAGCTTAAATCTGGCTGTTTGTCCTTTTTTTAAAAACGGCATCATGACCAATTTTTGAATCTTCGATTAAATTATTATGCTGTATACTTTTGTTTAGCATTTTTTTCGATTCTGAGTTCTCCGAGCTTTTTTTTATTTTTCCAGCAACGTTGATGATGGTTCCAATTTATTTTAATAGTATTCCGACTCACGACATAACTCAACGAATATAATTCCTAAAATTCACTTGGTCCATGCAACCGTTCTCTAATTTTTCGGACATCCCACATTTGTCAGATCACGCTCCACTCCATGATGGTGTATGAATGATGATTGCGTTATTGAGATATGGTCTGATAAAATTAATAACAAAACAGCAATATTTAAACCATACGAGCATCTTTCCTACTGCCAGTCAAGATTTCAGATGAATTGTGTATGAAATAGTATCTTCGTCAAATCTTTACAATAAGAACATTTTGATGAAAAATAATTTTCATAGGAAAAAAGTAAATTAAAATTATTTCGCAAACAAAGAAATCGATTGAAAATAAGCCTGAAAAAAATATTTCCAATTACTTGACATTGTGATTCCATCAACATTGCGACATTTTGTGCTCTTCGAATTTGCAACCCACGCGCAAGGTTGCCAAAATCACAGAAAAATCTTTAATTTCACAGAATTTTGAGCAAATTTTCATCACAGAATCTGTGTCACAGAACACATAGTTTTAAATTTTCATAGATTACACAGAATTTTTAAATTCTGAAAAGATTTCCGGGATTGTAAATTTTTTTTGGACAATACAAAATCAAGATTTCTTACTTTAAATTTGAAAAATATGATGAGATTGGTAATGGTAATTGATTTTCTCCATCTAAAATGTGCAAAAGACTCAATTTATCATTAATTTGCTTTGAAATTCAAGGAAATACCATCACAGAAATTCATCACAGAACTTTTGGGTAAAATCACAGAAAATCATTTTCTCAAAAACACAGAATTTTTTCGGAAACCTTGCCCACGTGGCGTTAGCCAATTAATTGCTTAATAGCTTAATTATGGGTCAAATTTGCCGGTTGGGTCTATTCTTTTCCCAATTTCATTTAACTCTAACTTAATACTAAACACCACATTCAAATGAGGCCCTTGGAGCTAAAGGGGTATAAGTGTATAAAAGTTTATTTCGAGAAAACACGCTTTTAAGTTATCGTGTTTGGCCATTTTCCATATATTTTTCGAAAATTCATATTTTGCTCTCCACCGAAAAAGTATGTAAATTAAATTCGAAAAATCTGAAAAAATCACCAAATATAGTTTGAAATATGAAGAGTTGTTTGGCATCATTAAATTAAAATCGACCATTTTGTCACTGGCTCTGAGGGCCTCAAATCAGTTTAACCGGAATTCATTTCAAGCATCACCGTTTAATACAAAACCACTGATTAACTCCCATTTTTTCCCCACACGCTGATTCAACAATTCTCACGATCAGACACAAAGCACAATTTCACGTTATTTAACTTTCATGGTAAGAATATGAGTATGTTCAATAGTTGAAACTTTTATCCTTCATAAAAGATCTAATTTATTTTACTTCTCAATTTCATCTATCCTCTACATTATGGTCATGAATAGGCTATTTTCATGACGGTTTTATGAGAGCAAAACAAAACAAGATGAAAAAATATTAAAAAATAAATAAAAATATAACCTAACAATATAAAATAAGGTGGATGAAGTTCAAATATAGAAGACACAAAAGAAAACATAAAAAAAAAACAGATTATTCAGAAAAAGGTGATGAAACTTAAACAACACAAAAGTAAACTAAATTGAATTGACAAGAACTTACCAGAAAACAACAGGAAACGATTATACCGAGTAAAAAAATAAAACTAGATAAAACAATAAAAAACACAAAAGAAAACATCATGAAACAAACTATAAAAGGATTCAACAAACTAAAACAGGAGAGAACAAAATGAAACAATCTAAACAAAAAAAAAAGACACGATTTTAAGTAAAACAATAAACATTAGCTTAAATAGACAAAACTAAATAGAACAAAATGAGATTAACAAAAACAATAACGAATAAAACAAAACAAGTTCAACTAATGAAAAAATTACAAATGAGAATGAAATAAAACATATCCAAAATTGAACAACATCAACAAGACTTACCTGGGAAGAATATATATTTTATGAAATACGAGGTGTAAAACAAAATGAAACTCAATAAAAACTTAATCAAACAAGATAAAAGTAGATGATAAATGACAAAAAACAGGTCAATCCAAAGTGGAGGCTTCCGTTCGTTAACTTCTTAATAATATTTTTCAATAATATTTCTACTTATTAAAATTTAATGCCTTTTATGTTGTATTTATCTTGTTTACAATTTGTTTTTTTCTTTGAAGTTTGTTTTCTTTTGGGTCTTCTTGATTTTAACTTTCATGTCTTTTTCCAGCATGATTCACCTATTCTCAACCTATTTATTTTAGTTTTTTTTTTAATTATTTGGCCTTGTTTTACTATTTTATCTTGTTTTGTCTTATTTTTATGTTGCTTAATCTTTTTCAATATTGAGTTAAGTTTTTTGGTTTTATTAATATGTTTTTTCCCATTTTAACCATAAAAAATATGAAATTTAATGTGGTTTTATCTTATTATATCTACACATTTAATTGTTTGCTCTTGTTCTAACCAGATTTATTTCCAATCATCTAGTTTTATCATGTTTTATCGTGTTTAAGTTTGTTTCCTATTGAAGATGCTTCATCTTGATCTTCATCAAGCTTTATCTTCTTGTATCTGACTTCAACTAAATAGTTATATCAAGCTTTGCTTTATCTTATTAAATCTTTTCTAATTTATTGCATTTAGTTGTATTTATTTAAGCTATTCAGAGTCGTTGGGCCCAATTGCCATATATTGCGTTTTTTTCATGCAACTTTCAGTGATAAACAGCATTTTCAAATTGATTGATTGCCCCAATTTTGGATTTAAAGATGGCGTCAGATTGCGAATATTGACTTCTACTCGCTGAGAACTTTACAGAGGTTTTAAGTCATTTACAGCATTTTTAAGTTGAGTGGATGTCGCCATCTTGGATTTGAAGATGGCGGTGGACATCCAAATTTGACTTCTACTCGTTAAGCCCTTTCACCTAATAGGGGAGGAGCGGGCTATATGCGCCTATTAAGCAGAACACTGATTTAATCAAATATCACATCGAATATGTGTACAAAAACTATATACACGTGTGCAGGCATCTGTTTTCTATACATTGGAGTAATTTTTATGTTCAAATTTTCTTCTGTTTCCAAGAAAACGATTTTATTATAAGTGTTGTCTAAAATGCCGAACCTCAGACCGTGCGGGCTGAATGCGCCTATTTATGTTTTGAACAAAATTTCTGTTTTCTGGCAATATTTCCGTATAATTTCCGTACGACAAAGCTGAAGTTTTATAAAAATCTATGTATATTATAATTTTATGGAATAAAACAAAAGTTAGGGTTGCCATACTATGAGGGCAGTTCATCCATGAGAAAAACTTAATAAAATCTGTTTTAAGATCTTCAATTCTCTCTTAATTTGTTATTCAGAGCTTAGATTTGAAGGTTCAATGATAAAAATCATTTATTTATTCTATTCAACCTGTTATTTTAGGATGGAGGCATTTTACAAACATGATGGGGGCATACAAAAACACTTTATTATTCCACTATATAATCATTATTAAACCACTACAAAAGCTGAAATATGTTTATTATCTAAAATTCATTTGAGTAAGAAACAAAAACCATCCTAGTTTTTGTTTTAAGCTTCTTTACGTATAATATTTAAAAGTCGAAATATTACATCAAAATGTATCAAAACCTTGTATGATTTTTAAATTTTTTTTGAGTTTGTAAATTCATAAAATTCTTTCTTGCCTTATGTTCTATGCGTATCACCCTTAAAATGCATTGGTCAGATAAGCTGTCTAGTCAGCCATTTCATCAAACAGCTGTAGGGTCATTTAACCCGATAGGCTCATTTAGGAAACCTTTCCCCTACTCATACTTGTTTCATGAGATTATTGGTTATTTAAAGCTTTGAAACGAAAAACGAAAGCAGCCATCTTGGATAAAAAATGGCGTCAAGCAACACATTTTTTCTTCTTCCAGTTGGACCCTATCACTGTTTCGACATCTCGATCGAGAGCTGCCACTAAATTTAATTATGATTATAAAATCATGCACTATGTGCCTTTATAAAAACATGAATTAAAAAGCTTGGAGCATATTTCTTAACTTATGTTTTATTGCAGTTTTAAAAGAGCATACAGAACTCTTCCAAAAGTACTTAAACAGTATATTAAATAGAAGATTTATTATCATTTTCAGAACTACCTTAACATTAATGGTTGAATCTAGAATCTAAGCATTTCCTAACAGTTATAAAACTAGCTGCATATAAAATGTCACAATAAAACCTTAATAAACCTTTCAAATACTAGTTGGTTTAATCTGTGTTACTTGGAAAGGAACGTGGACGATGCACACCATCTCAACTTCTCCACGCCGTTCGTGCTCAGGAAGAAATATGTCGCATATCACTTCCTGAGAACGAAACGAGACGGTGTGAAAAACGGCTATTGAAACCAAGTTTTTCATCAATCGGGTAAGTTTAGTGAAGAATTCAGTGTACTCCAATGTTCAAGAGACTAATAATTAATCATTAAAATTACAACCTCGAAATGTGATAATTTGATAATATTCTTCATAATATGAAGTTTTTCAAATAGCGTATTATATAACGTTTCAAATAAACCAGATCTATGGCTTAAGTCGTAATTTTTCCACAGAAGGACTTTCGTAAAAAAATCACGACCTCTCCCAATGGAAATGATAACCGCAACTCATTAACTCTATCATGATTTTTCTTTCTTTTATTTTCATTCCTTCCTCACGTACAACCAATCGCTCACGGGATTAAACACGCCCAGGGCACGTGAATGGCGTAAACGTGATAGGGCTCACCCTGCAGGGTCCATCCGTGCCCGGGTTGGCCGTCTTGAAACCACCCGCCATCACCGGAGCCGTCTCAATGCAGCAAGGTGAGTGAATGCTCCATGAATTTGGGCCTATTTACCCAAAAATCTGTTGCCCTTGAAGGCAGGAGCGTGGAAATGTGATTAACGGATTGCTAATTAATCAGATAAACTTTCGTTTTAATCATGCCCTTTTATTCTTTTTTATCTTTCTTGGGTAAAAAAATCTGGAACCAGGTGACTTTATCAATGTGCCGCAGCTGAACTCCCTCCAGCCCCGGCAGCCGACGACCGGAAATGTGGATTTATTGCTCCCATTACAGCCAAAGCTGCTGGTTCCGCTTGGTGAGTAAACTAGAAAATCAATCACTGCGACTTGATACCCTCCGAAAAATCCGACTCATCTATCTGTTTGTAACCTTCTTCTTTTTAGTGGAACGTCGAGATTCGAACCGACTGCCGATGCCCCCAATCGTGGGCGGAATTGGGGCCACTGCAACGATGATGGCATCGACGGCCACCTCCACGGCAACCCTTATGACGACGACAACCGGAAATGGAATCGGCTGCGGCTCCTCATCAAACGGAACCGGATGTGGCGCGGTCAATTGTACCGGTGGCAGTGGTGGATCAGTTGCGCCAGTTGCTACCACGAATGTTGGGACAGCTGGAGCTGGACTTCTGGCAGGGGAGATTCCGTTGGAACCAAAAGTTACACTGCATAATGACTCCTGTTCCCAGTCATCTAATGATATCGATGAGGTGGACTCTATGGATGGGGAAGAAGTTTAACGATTTTAAAGGGATCGAGTGCAGGGCAGTCGATCTCGATAGAAAGTTTTTTGGGTTTGAAATGAATTCTACTGATTTGAATTTTTGAACAAGCACAAACCCTGCAGTCTAGAAAGCTTTGTTTTGATTCGAAACTCATTAATAATTTTTTGGAGAATTTTTTGATAACGTTTACATGAAAAAATTTGAATTTTGAGCTTTAAATGGGAGAAACTTTTAAAACTTCTGTTAACTTGCTCTTAAATTTCTTTTGTCAGCACAAACTCAATCAGTGAAAATTCATTCCAATCCTAAATCCATTGACCATTGTAAGAAAGGACATTCAATCAACCAGCGAAGATAACTAAATCAATTCCATAATACTTTTTGTCATACAAAACCTAGTTTAAAAGTCAAATGCTAGAAAAAGTTTCACAGCATATGAAGATGAAGCAGAAAAAAACACCGTAAAAGAAAGTTTATCTCCAATCCTCTGTGTGGATCGAAGAAAGTCGGGAGCTAGAGTTTTTTGTACTTCCTCCAAGCCAAAGTAAAATTAATCGAATCGAAAACTTAGTGTCAAAGCAGATGAAGAAAAAAATAACGTAACGAAGCCGGAAAACATTGATGCCATTTTTTGTTGTTACTCAACACAGTACATTTAAGCTTCTATGAGAGCCCAACCGGAGTGAATCACAACAAAGGAAAACGAAAAGTAGAAAAACATAGGCCAAAAAAGCACAAGTGATGATGGAAAATATGCTTTAATCATGAACTACGATGGAAGGAAAAACATAGCAAAAAATACGAAAATATAGATTGAAAAAAGTCAGAGCTCGATACAATCGAGGAAGATGATCGAAAAGTTCAGACAAGCTGAGCAGACAGGGGAAAAGTTTCCCGATATTTTTTTGTTTGCTAGATACTTAGCTGAGAGCAAAACGAAACAAAAAGTAAATCTAAACGTATATTAATATATAGACAAACTTATTATTACTGACAGAATAAAAAAAAAGGTGGAAATAAGTGAACTTACCCGTGGCAGCCACGGGGAAATATTTTAAAACTGATTTCAAATCTCTACACCGTTTAAGAGAATCAAATGATGTTAATCGATATGAGGTGGAGATGTGCATTCAGATATGTTTATGTGTACGTAGTTATGAATCATAATGGAAACAAATTTTATAATCGAGACAACAACAAAAAACCAAGAAAACAAATAGGTACAACAGATTTCATTGGATTTTAAATAAAATGTTATTTAAAACAAAATAATTAAAATTTATTTCATGTGAAATCCCGAAACCCCGAAAAAGGCATAAAATACCAAAGAAAAAAATCATAAGTAATGAGTTGTTCCTTTCAAAAATAAGTTGAATTTCGATTAGTACTGAAATTTATGAAAAAAAAAAATACAATAAAGGAAGAGAAAAGGCAAAAAAAAAATCAAAACAAATCAATGATATAAAAAAAAAAATCAAATTGAAACAAAGATCTTATGCTAAAACTTTCAACAATATATTTAAAACATCACAGAAGGTAAAATAATAAAGTCAAAAAATAAACAAAACAATAATTTAAAAAAAAAAAGAAATAACGACGAAAATGACGAAAATGACAAAAATGACAAAAATGACAAAAATGACAAAAATGACAAAAATGACAAAAATGACAAAAATGGCAAAAATGACAAAAATGACAAAAATGACAAAAATGACAAAAATGACAAAAATGACAAAAATGACAAAAATGACAAAAATGACAAAAATGACAAAAATGACAAAAATGACAAAAATGACAAAAATGACAAAAATGACAAAAATGACAAAAATGACAAAAATGACAAAAATGACAAAAATGACAAAAATGACAAAAATGACAAAAATGACAAAAATGACAAAAATGACAAAAATGACAAAAATGACAAAAATGACAAAAATGACAAAAATGACAAAAATGACAAAAATGACAAAAATGACAAAAATGACAAAAATGACAAAAATGACAAAAATGACAAAAATGACAAAAATGACAAAAATGACAAAAATGACAAAAATGACAAAAATGACAAAAATGACAAAAATGACAAAAATGACAAAAATGACAAAAATGACAAAAATGACAAAAATGACAAAAATGACAAAAATGACAAAAATGACAAAAATGACAAAAATGACAAAAATGACAAAAATGACAAAAATGACAAAAATGACAAAAATGACAAAAATGACAAAAATGACAAAAATGACAAAAATGACAAAAATGACAAAAATGACAAAAATGACAAAAATGACAAAAATGACAAAAATGACAAAAATGACAAAAATGACAAAAATGACAAAAACGACAAAAATGACAAAAATGACAAAAACGACAAAAACGACAAAAATGACAAAAATGACAAAAATGACAAAAATGACAAAAATGACAAAAATGACAAAAATGACAAAAATGACAAAAATGACAAAAATGACAAAAATGACAAAAATGACAAAAATGACAAAAATGACAAAAATGACAAAAATGACAAAAATGACAAAAATGACAAAAATGACAAAAATGACAAAAATGACAAAAATGACAAAAATGACAAAAATGACAAAAATGACAAAAATGACAAAAATGACAAAAATGACAAAAATGACAAAAATGACAAAAATGACAAAAATGACAAAAATGACAAAAATGACAAAAATGACAAAAATGCCAAAATGACAAAAATGACAAAAATGACAAAAATGACAAAAATGACAAAAATGACAAAAATGACAAAAATGACAAAAATGACAAAAATGACAAAAATGACAAAAATGACAAAAATGACAAAAATGACAAAAATGACAAAAATGACAAAAATGACAAAAATGACAAAAATGACAAAAATGACAAAAATGACAAAAATGACAAAAATGACAAAAATGACAAAAATGACAAAAATGACAAAAATGACAAAAATGACAAAAATGACAAAAATGACAAAAATGACAAAAATGACAAAAACGACAAAAACGACAAAAACGACAAAAATGACAAAAATGACAAAAATGACAAAAATGACAAAAATGACAAAAATGACAAAAATGACAAAAATGACAAAAATGACAAAAATGACAAAAATGACAAAAATGACAAAAATGACAAAAATGACAAAAATGACAAAAATGACAAAAATGACAAAAATGACAAAAATGACAAAAATGACAAAAATGACAAAAATGACAAAAATGACAAAAATGACAAAAATGACAAAAATGACAAAAATGACAAAAATGACAAAAATGACAAAAATGACAAAAATGACAAAAATGACAAAAATGACAAAAATGACAAAAATGACAAAAATGACAAAAATGACAAAAATGACAAAAATGACAAAAATGACAAAAATGACAAAAATGACAAAAATGACAAAAATGACAAAAATGACAAAAATGACAAAAATGACAAAAATGACAAAAATGACAAAAATGACAAAAATGACAAAAATGACAAAAATGACAAAAATGACAAAAATGACAAAAATGACAAAAATGACAAAAATGACAAAAATGACAAAAATGACAAAAATGACAAAAATGACAAAAATGACAAAAATGACAAAAATGACAAAAATGACAAAAATGACAAAAATGACAAAAATGACAAAAATGACAAAAATGACAAAAATGACAAAAATGACAAAAATGACAAAAATGACAAAAATGACAAAAATGACAAAAATGACAAAAACGACAAAAACGACAAAAACGACAAAAATGACAAAAACGACAAAAATGACAAAAATGACAAAAATGACAAAAATGACAAAAATGACAAAAATGACAAAAATGACAAAAATGACAAAAATGACAAAAATGACAAAAATGACAAAAATGACAAAAATGACAAAAATGACAAAAATGACAAAAATGACAAAAATGACAAAAATGACAAAAATGCCAAAAATGCCAAAAATGCCAAAAATGCCAAAAATGCCAAAAATGCCAAAAATGCCAAAAATGACAAAAATGACAAAAATGACAAAAATGACAAAAATGACAAAAATGACAAAAATGACAAAAATGACAAAAATGACAAAAATGACAAAAATGACAAAAATGACAAAAATGACAAAAATGACAAAAATGACAAAAATGACAAAAATGACAAAAATGACAAAAATGACAAAAATGACAAAAATGACAAAAATGACAAAAATGACAAAAATGACAAAAATGACAAAAATGACAAAAATGACAAAAATGACAAAAATGACAAAAATGACAAAAATGACAAAAATGACAAAAATGACAAAAATGACAAAAATGACAAAAATGACAAAAATGACAAAAATGACAAAAATGACAAAAATGACAAAAATGACAAAAATGACAAAAATGACAAAAATGACAAAAATGACAAAAATGACAAAAATGACAAAAATGACAAAAATGACAAAAATGACAAAAATGACAAAAATGACAAAAATGACAAAAATGACAAAAATGACAAAAATGACAAAAATGACAAAAATGACAAAAATGACAAAAATGACAAAAATGACAAAAATGACAAAAATGACAAAAATGACAAAAATGACAAAAATGACAAAAATGACAAAAATGACAAAAATGACAAAAATGACAAAAATGACAAAAATGACAAAAATGACAAAAATGACAAAAATGACAAAAATGACAAAAATGACAAAAATGACAAAAATGACAAAAATGACAAAAATGACAAAAATGACAAAAATGACAAAAATGACAAAAATGACAAAAATGACAAAAATGACAAAAATGACAAAAATGACAAAAATGACAAAAATGACAAAAATGACAAAAATGACAAAAATGACAAAAATGACAAAAATGACAAAAATGACAAAAATGACAAAAATGACAAAAATGACAAAAATGACAAAAATGACAAAAATGACAAAAATGACAAAAATGACAAAAATGACAAAAATGACAAAAATGACAAAAATGACAAAAATGACAAAAATGACAAAAATGACAAAAATGACAAAAATGACAAAAATGACAAAAATGACAAAAATGACAAAAATGACAAAAATGACAAAAATGACAAAAATGACAAAAATGACAAAAATGACAAAAATGACAAAAATGACAAAAATGACAAAAATGACAAAAATGACAAAAATGACAAAAATGACAAAAATGACAAAAATGACAAAAATGACAAAAACGACAAAAATGACAAAAATGACAAAAATGACAAAAACGACAAAAACGACAAAAATGACAAAAATGACAAAAATGACAAAAATGACAAAAATGACAAAAATGACAAAAATGACAAAAATGACAAAAATGACAAAAATGACAAAAATGACAAAAATGACAAAAATGACAAAAATGACAAAAATGACAAAAATGACAAAAATGACAAAAATGACAAAAATGACAAAAATGACAAAAATGACAAAAATGACAAAAATGACAAAAATGACAAAAATGACAAAAATGACAAAAATGACAAAAATGACAAAAATGACAAAAATGACAAAAATGACAAAAATGACAAAAATGACAAAAATGACAAAAATGACAAAAATGACAAAAATGACAAAAATGACAAAAATGACAAAAATGACAAAAATGACAAAAATGACAAAAATGACAAAAATGACAAAAATGACAAAAATGACAAAAATGACAAAAATGACAAAAATGACAAAAATGACAAAAATGACAAAAATGACAAAAATGACAAAAATGACAAAAATGACAAAAATGACAAAAATGACAAAAATGACAAAAATGACAAAAATGACAAAAATGACAAAAATGACAAAAATGACAAAAATGACAAAAATGACAAAAATGACAAAAATGACAAAAATGACAAAAATGACAAAAATGACAAAAATGACAAAAATGACAAAAATGACAAAAATGACAAAAATGACAAAAATGACAAAAATGACAAAAATGACAAAAATGACAAAAATGACAAAAATGACAAAAATGACAAAAATGACAAAAATGACAAAAATGACAAAAATGACAAAAATGACAAAAATGACAAAAATGACAAAAATGACAAAAATGACAAAAATGACAAAAATGACAAAAATGACAAAAATGACAAAAATGACAAAAATGACAAAAATGACAAAAATGACAAAAATGACAAAAATGACAAAAATGACAAAAATGACAAAAATGACAAAAATGACAAAAATGACAAAAATGACAAAAATGACAAAAATGACAAAAATGACAAAAATGACAAAAATGACAAAAATGACAAAAATGACAAAAATGACAAAAATGACAAAAATGACAAAAATGACAAAAATGACAAAAATGACAAAAATGACAAAAATGACAAAAATGACAAAAACGACAAAAATGACAAAAACGACAAAAACGACAAAAATGACAAAAATGACAAAAATGACAAAAATGACAAAAATGACAAAAATGACAAAAATGACAAAAATGACAAAAATGACAAAAATGACAAAAATGACAAAAATGACAAAAATGACAAAAATGACAAAAATGACAAAAATGACAAAAATGACAAAAATGACAAAAATGACAAAAATGACAAAAATGACAAAAATGACAAAAATGACAAAAATGACAAAAATGACAAAAATGACAAAAATGACAAAAATGACAAAAATGACAAAAATGACAAAAATGACAAAAATGACAAAAATGACAAAAATGACAAAAATGACAAAAATGACAAAAATGACAAAAATGACAAAAATGACAAAAATGACAAAAATGACAAAAATGACAAAAATGACAAAAATGACAAAAATGACAAAAATGACAAAAATGACAAAAATGACAAAAATGACAAAAATGACAAAAATGACAAAAATGACAAAAATGACAAAAATGACAAAAATGACAAAAATGACAAAAATGACAAAAATGACA
>NW_026598631.1:24277-25000 GCF_029784155.1 Uranotaenia lowii
TTCAGGTTTTTCAAATGCAAAATTGAAAGAAATACGTCAAGTTGATATTGACCAAATTTTGACAATATCACCCTTTATTTACTTCGATATTACAAGTTTCTATCAAACATTGATCATTCAGTGCAGGAACTTAGTATTGAAAAATGTTTATTTAAAGCATAATCAAAAATTAAACAAACATTTTATTTGTGTTCTTAACCTAAAATACTTCTCAATGAATCCTCAAGACCTACGCATCGTGATCCCTTATTCCACAAATGGGCGGCCTGTGTCAAAAGCTCTAACATTTCCGCTTCCTGGAGCTGGGTGGTGAAAAATCAGCCAAAACAAAAAATGCAAGCAAAAACCAACAACAACAACAACAACAATATCAAATGAGAACCTTTTCCATCTGCTACTACCTACTCGCTGGGAAAGAATTTTTCATTGTTGTTCATTGTTTGCCTCGTCTCCTGTCGTCGAAAGAAAAATCTTAACAAATGAGAAAGACGCTAAACGAAGACGATGCGTTGACGACGCCGAAGATGATGGTGATGATTATGATGATGCTCGGTCGAAATAGGACAAAGAAATACCGGAACGACGATCTGTCGTTGTCTTGGAACCGGAAGAACATCATCGTTGTGAGACCAGGAAGAGGCGAACCAATAGAGGAAAATGTATAAAGCCTTCACGTCTCGTATACGACGAGGCGGAAAACGTCAAAACAGCCTCGCGAAGGAA
>NW_026598632.1:0-25000 GCF_029784155.1 Uranotaenia lowii
ATTTACCGAAGCATGTGGTAGCTCAAACAGTCTTCATTTGATTCCTTGGAAAACCCCCTCTAGATAGGTCTAAATTAAAAAAAAAATTAAGTCCAAATCAGTGTTTTTCTGGATTGTTTACAAATTGTAGTGGAATTAGAGGTAAAAAGGCATTACATCTCCGTTCGCAATCTGGCAAGCTATTTATGTTCATCCGGACATTTTCACTAAAACTAATTTTCATAGATTTGGTTCATGTGGAAGGGAAGATATTGAATATCATGGCGGTTTATACACTTTTTTCTCCATTGCGCATTGGGTTCCAAATAAAACGTTCCAAAAAATGAAAAGTTTAATTTAGATATTCAAATAAAGGATTTACAAAAAAAATAGATATTCGTAAAGTTACAAACTGCAATACTCCAAACGTTATAAACTGTCTTAAAAACACATTTTTCCATATAAATAAACATCACTAAGAAAAGAACTAGAAACAAAGGTAATTTACGCATGTCCCAACATCCATTAGACATGTTCCCCATTCAGCCCATAATACGAATTGATCACAATCTCAACATACTCTCCAGGAAAATCCTCCCTAATGCTGACCTAAGATTCCCAATATTTAATAAAAAAAAAACTTCCCGATAGATTTTCTCTTTCTCAAATGGCAATCGAATCGAGAAAATCCGTTACCATCATCCGGATGACCGAGAAATAAGACCAAAAATATGCATGTTTATTGTCACCATTTGGAATCGGCTCGGATCGCTCCCTGGGGACCATAAATTTCGGATCAAATCCCTCTCGAAGACGATTCCCAGCATCTTAGCCGAAAAGTGTTTCCCTGACGACGAAGTCGACGACAAAGGCAACGAACGTTTGAACTTTGGGAGCGAGAAATAATCTCTAATCCGGCAATTATCGAACTGCTCTCGAAGAGCCCATTTCTTTGGGTTTTTTTCGGTGTTACTCATCTGATCCGATGGTGGTTCCTATACCTATTGCTGATCCCATCGAGGTCGAAGATCTGAAAGCCGATCGCGCCGCGCCGTGATGATGTTGATGATTATTATGGGAGAAATGAACCCCGGACTCACAAATTTGTTCGATGATGTAATGTGGCCCAGAAAACGGATAGGAAAAAAAATAAATTGAGACCACACGCAGGCGCACAAACAATTCAACGGTGGCCAAAGACGACGAGACGGTCCCAAGGTTCAATCCTAAAAGCTTCCTTCCCTAATAACCCGGCAGATCCGGGCTGGGAGCATTTAGCCGGTCGTCGTATTGGGATTTATGAGCGGAAGAATCGGTTTTATGGGATTATTTCTACACGTAATGATTAGTTTTTATTGAGAAGTTATATTTCTGTTGTTGTCGTTGCTCGGGTTGGTCGCCGTCAGCATCTCGTTTCCATGGTTTCACAGCTCCGAACATGGCCGAGTGGCTGGCGAAGGCGACAAATGTCTTGTAGATGCTCTTTTTTCGGGGGGCACAATTACCTCTGAGTCCCCGGGCCTTAATTTCCGCCGCTAGCCGCTCGCTCGGTAATGATCGCGCTAAACCTTTGGAATCTCCGGAAAATTTCAATATAATTAGACGTGAAATATAAAGGAAGGAACAAAATCTTGAAAAATGATTCTCCGGTTCCGAAATTCTTAGCGACCGTGTGGCTGCGTTTGTGGTGTTCTAGGAAAAGAAAAAAACTACTCTCGGTCGCCTTGGAAGAAAAAAAAACGAAAAAAATGCCACAATCAACATGAATAAAGCTCAATAGAACAGAGAGCCCGGAGGCCGAAGAGTTCCCACCAGCAGCAGCAGCAGCATCAGCGGAGCAGAGGTCTCAGTGGGGTCCAAGAACTATGTATGTAGTTAGGCAGCACCCCGGGACTCGGTTTTCTCGGATCAACGACGAATGGGAAGGGGAAATAATTACATAAGCCATTTCGTAGGAAGGTGTATTAGTTTTTTTCGAGAGGAAGCAACGACCGCACGGCCGGGTTCTATCTTGGACCGCCTTGGAACGAGCTCTGCGCTTAAAACGAACTTGTGATTGTCTCTTTGGGAAAAAGGAAGGTCACCCCCTAGAATGCTGCGCAGAAGGTTTGCATTTTAAGCACTGGAGACGGCTTAGATTTTCCATTCTAATTTAGTCCGGATGTAGAGGGACGAGGCAGTTTAAACTCTCGTCGATTTGGCCAATTAGCATCCAAATTAACCCATTCCTATGCCGAATGTAACCTTTAAGCGTTATAACTTTGAAAATGCAATTTAATGATGATTTCTTAAGGGCGTTTGATGATTTTAAATGGCTCGGAATGCGGAATGCGAGCTGAAATTAAGGCGAGGTGAAGGGTACCCAGTCTCATTCGACCATTTGATTAGGTTTAAACTTGTGTAGAACATTCTTTCCAACAAACTATTTTGTAAACACATTTGAATTGCAGAACCTTTTTTATTCTATCATTATTTTGAAGGTTATTTTATAAAAAATATTATGAAATTGCCAGGAAATGTGGATGTAACTAACTAAACAAACTTATTGTAATAGATGTGAATTTTCCGTGGGTTAAAAATAAATCGCCCAGCAAACATTTTTGTACCTATAATCTTATGCTGTTTTGATCACCAAAAATTTCAATTGAATTTAAGTTAAACTGTAGATTTTAGTACAAAACAGTGGAAAATTCTAGGATAAGTGGCCGGTGAAAGTTCCCGCAGTGGTAGTGCTGAAACCTGATTGGGGAAGGGTAGATTTTGTGATAGAATAATTTCGGTACTACTGGGCCAATAAGTGCGGTTCGTCTTTTGACTTAGTTTATTACGGACGGAATAGTAGTTTACAAGCCGTTTGCTAAGTGCTGTTTGGTGTTTATTCTGGTGTTTGGATTTGAATTTATAAGTCCGAATAATTTAAACTTATACCACCGATTTCAAAAGTTGTTATGTGCTATTAAGGGAATGAGGAAGAATGAAGAAGGGATGAGTCCCGGCATGCGATTTTACCTGAAAAGTAGCGTGATAAAGATGATGGCGTTGAGTTTCGAGAAAAGTTGCGTGATGATGCTCGGGTTTGTGAAAGAAAATCTGATTAATTGGTTCCATTTTCTTGACCCACCGAAGAGGAAGAATTTGAATGCATTGTATTTTGGTTTTTGTAAAATGATGCAAAACGACAATGTAGGGGAAGAGGAAATTTAGTGAAGTTAATTCAATTTTTGATGAGCAGGATCGTAGTGCGGGTGAAAGTTGTCAAGGAAAAATGTTGGTTTGTGAATTTGAGTAAATGTAGAAGTAGGGGCTTCGCAAGAGGTGTAAAAAAAATTTAAAGCCTAATTAAAAATAGATTGTCAGGCATCATGGGCCAAAAAGCGTCCAGACAAGTCCCGCGGCTGGTAGTGTTGTTTGTGTGTGCAGTAAATGCAAAGGCAGCATCAAAGCAAGCGTTGCACGGGTAGCGCGATAGCAGAGAGCTGAATGTTCATTTTCATTGGGTGAGAAGTTTCCAATTCTTTACCTTTCTTTTCCTTTCTTGAGACATTCCGGAAACGTCCCTATACACTGCCAGTTGAATTAACAAGTTTCATACATTAATAGAGGTTTTGTTTGGTTTCTAAGAGCTTTTGAAGTATTTTTCTGTATGGTCATTTTACCTCTCAAATAATTGACAGACATGTTAAAATAACAAATAATAGTGTATGTAAGAAAAAAATCCCTTTGTTTTTATTACTTTCCGTTGAAGCTATAAAGTTAATGAGAACGTTTATTTCCTAAATTTTCATACATTCGATTAATTTCCTTATACTGTATCAGCATTAAACCGATTTGATTTTTAATTTAATTTAATTCATTTTCTATTTTCGAATTTTAAAATAATAAATTTTGCATTCAGATGCATATGGTAAGATTTGAGCATAAAAAATGGTATGTTTTGGCTATTAAAAAAATGGTGAAATCGATTCTTGTAAAAATGGTGAGTTGTGAGTTTAAAAATGGTAAGATTCAAATTGCATTTAAAGGTAAGATAACCTAATCAAATAACCATATATAAAAGTATAAGAACGACCAATCAGTTGCCAATTGGGCAGGTATCTTAACGTATGCGTAATATCTGTCGAAGATCAATAACACAATAAATGTTATTAATTTTGAAACGGTTGCGTAAATGATTGACTCGTTCATCCAAAAAACACATACACCTACACCTCAAGCATTCAATTCATAACAGTTCACACCAAGCCATGGTGTTGGGTATGTGGTTAGTTGCATTGCAGATTTGCCGTACTTATAATCTAAAGAATGCAATTAAGCGCATACGTTGACGAAACTGCGGTGAATCCGTGCACCCATGGTGGCTTATTTACATACATACATACATACATACATAATCTTATGCTGTTTTGATATACGTTTCATATACATACAACATGCATTTTTAATTTTTTTGATTTTTAATTTTTTTTTTATTAAGAACCTATGTAATCCAAGTGGCATCAAGCCTCAGCTTAGTCGAGAGCATCTTTGTTTTCTATGCCAACTGCCTTGAGATCGAATCTTATTTTCCAGAAACATTTTCAGAACTATGTAAATATGATTTGATTAAGGCGTATTAGTTGATAAGAGTGCAATAAGATTTAAGGAAAAAGTGCTAGTTTTAAGTTTGTTATGTAAATATAAAAATAATTTAATCAATAAAAAAAAAAAAAAAAAAAAAAACAAACAAATCTTGATCATTGAATAACATGGTAGATTAGAATTTTAAGACGCTAATAGATCATATCTTGAAGTTGTTCTCACTTAATGATTAACGTTTCCGAACACCACGAGCTATTTTGGTTTCTGAGAAAAAACGTAACTGAAGTTTCCTTTTCGTCATTTTTTTTTTCAAGATCTGCAAAAAACCGGAAATTTGACGAAATTTTAGAGAAATTTTAAACAAAATTGAATTTTTGATATTTTAAAAACCATAAGATTCCCGTTCTTATCTGACAAAGTTTTGTATTAAGGATGCCAAAATCTTCCAAAATTAGATTTTCAAATATAGGCACCAGTTATTTTGTTCCCTTGTTATACTACACAAAGAACACAGAACAAAGAATTGAGTAGCATAAAAAACACCTTATGATAATAGTGTATAGAGTAAAAAACAAAATAAAGCCACAGTTGACCGTCTCAGAAAAATAATGTTTTAAAATAGCAATACTTGGTTTTAAAAACTTTGAAAAAAAAATTGGTATTAAATCCAAAATCTGTAAATAGCAAGGTATTTATACCGATTTTGCGAATTATCATACCGAAAATCGATTTCTTCGGGCTTGAAAATGCCGATTTTTATGTGTCGCGGGACCATTATCAATTTACAAACAATTTCTATCATAACCGATTCAAGCTGACTTCAGACGACATTTTATACGATCTTTTCACTATGCGATTGGAATCGTTGGATTCGCAACACCACTGTAAATGACTTAGGTAAGTCATCAATTCTGATACGATTTCATGTTTGCTAAGACGTTATCAATTTTGAAGCGAGGAAGAACGAAAACCTTTTGAAAACTATAGACAATATTTAAAAAAAAGAAGCATACATTTTCAAACATAACTTTTCACCATTCACAGTCGAGAATTCAAGAAAAAAAAGTTTTGTGAAGTTCAGTTTACTTTAGAAAAAGTTGTTTTAAGGGATTATTATAAAATTTAAAACATTTCGGTTGTTCTTATCAATCAGTTCAAATTTTTATAGACGTCTTGGAGTTGAGACTTGTTATTTCAAAGTTTAAATGTACTTAAAAACGATAACTCGATCTTCTACTATTTGGTTTCAAGCAATACGATTCATAACCAAGACAATATCACGAAAAATATTTCAACAGACGATCTTTTCTCCTGGAATTCAACAGAATATATAGAATAAATAATCGATTGGCTATCCAAGAAATTACCAATGTGCTAATTTTAATCTCAATTCGTTGTATAAACTCGATAATATCACATAAACATGAATTCCATTAAATGGGCTAGCTTTTTTCCTGTTCTTTACCCAAAAATAAGGTAAACTAGCCACCAAAAAATAACTTCCGTGCCCAAATTTTCGACCTGTTTCGATTCATAAGGCCTTTACTATCGCAAAAACATTCATTCATTTATATTGACGCATTTTTTATGAGAACCCAATACAAAATGAGAACAAATATAGGCCGATTGACGGTCTAGAAACACTCACAGGTGCCAATTTTCAATTCAATTTACAAGCACCACAAATACACGAAAATGTGTATACCTTTGTATGAATGTACCTTTTGCTAATCCCTAACACAAAGTTTAGAACCAAATTAAGTGCCCGTACTTCAAAAAGTTGAAAAAAAAAAATTTCGAGTTAATTCAATACGTTTGAAATTGTTTAAAAATGAAAAAAAAAATCTTGTTTCATCGTTTTCGAATGTTTCAAACATAAGGAAATGACGACTTAACATTTATTTCAAACTATCAGAGAGGGATATGAACTTCAAAAAGTCACAACGTTGTGTTGTGAGCCTACTTTGGTTGAATGATTCAACTGAATCAAAGCAATCGAAAGATTCCTTTTAATTCAACCACGGCAAATGAAAAGTTCATATACCGGTATTTCGATAGCAACTTACTACCTTCTTCAGTGAACGTTTTCGATTGATTGACATCAAAAGGAATCTTTCGATTGCTTTGATTCAAAAGTCACAATTTAAGAGCAATGTTTTTGAAGAACAAAGTTTCTAAAATAATGCTTATAGGTTTTATAAATCTCTATAGCTCAAAAAGCCATATTTTTATTTGAAAAAATAGCTCGTGATCATTGGTACAGGACTATAGAAAGAACTGGTGGTTGTGATGGTGAAAGAAAATTTATTATAACATTTTTTTCTTGAAAAATGCATACATCAAGGATAGTGAAACTTATATTTGTTAATACTTAAGAGTTTTTCAATATTCGGTATTAACAAGTATTAGTTTCAAATCATTACTTTAGAAAAAAAAGGAGTAAAACTTTGGTGAAAAGGAAACAAATAGGGAGGAATAAAATTTAAACATAAAGTTTGGAGTTCTGATCAGATTCATTTTCATATTAAATTTTTGTTTTGGATTTCAATTCCGAATCTGCATTTTGAACCTCAAATAAATTTTTGAATTCCTTATTTGAAAACGATTTCAAACAAAAGTTCCCAATAATATGAATCTTAAAGGGCAATTTATGACAGTTTACAACCCAATGTCTGAGCAATATCCAGGCAAAATTGGAAATTTTTAATTTAAAACCAAGAAGTATAAAACTCGGAATTTTTTTTGAAACACTTCACACAGTTGATTTGGGTTCGATTTGCTCAAAAAGTTGAATTGGAAGCTAAATATATAATTTTGATCACGATTTGATAATTTTTTTTTTAATTTTGCGGATAAAGTGAAAACATTCGGGCAAAAACCGAGTAATCTGGCAACTTTAGTAAGTCTAATCTTAATTAAAATTCGATATTTGGAACTAAGAACTGTACCTAAAGTTTATATACCAACTTCTTATGTGAATTACTACAAAGAACAGACGTACAAGCTCGAACAAAAAATCTTCAGAAAAGTGAGAAAATTTTAAAAGCTATCATCCGACAAACACGTTGAAAATTGACTGGAAACAGTGCCATATGTTGCGCCGTTCAAAAGTTACAAATCAACTTTTAAAGTGCTTTCTTTTCTAAACGGCGTAATCGTATATAGATGGACTCATGAATGAATTAACTAATATCTCAGTGATACGAACGGCTTCGATTTATTGCTTGAACCCCTTAACCTACTTTCCTACAGCTATTGCAGCTATTGACTGGTATATATCCAAAGTCTCCTATTTAGCAATAATTGTCTGGTAAATCAACAAACTTAAAAGATTGTCCAAAAGATTGAATTCTTAGCAATAAGATTTTTTAGCTATGAAAAAATGGGATCATAAGCAATTCTTTCCCTAAGACATGTAAACAGTGAAATGAAAAGCAATCGTCAGAAAAATAGCCAATCAACCTGATATCTCTCGACTTTGCTTGTTTGTTGACAAAGGTAAAGGTCCCATGTATAAACCCATCAAACATAAAATTGCTTTAGAAACGATATATTAAGTCGTTAATAATGTTAATGCGAATCGCAATTCCTACCAAATAAGTGAACGATCGTGAAAATGTTCACTTGAAGTCAGCATAAATCGGATTTCATAAAAAGTCCGCCATTATTGCCAATTTGTTCTACCGCGCGAGTTTCCAGTTTTTTCTTTCTGCGAGTAGCATTTAGCGAGTAGTGAGTTCATTTGAAAGAATTGTCCACTGAGAGAAGCAGCAAATATTGACACTGGCAACGGTTTGCATGAATTTAGAGTTAAACTTGCGCTTTCTTGTTTACTTTAAGCATGTACGAATATTGTCCAATTTGTATAATTCTAATCGCTCTAGACAGAATTTATATTGCCTCCACTTTGTGAGTTAACTGATGTATTTTTCGACTTTTATACGATCATTCTATAATGTAGGTATATGAAACGTATTACAAAGTTGTTGACAAATATACCTAGAAAAATGTTTGCTGGGAAGGATCGAGTCTCTTTGAAAAAAAAAATCAAGTCAACTCGAACTTCAAAAAACAATATTTTTTCGCTTCACGAAAAAGTTTCTAATTCATTTACGAGATGAACTTTAGTCCTTATCTTTGAAGCATGGAAATTCGATATTCTATGCTGTCAAAAACTGTAAAAGACGGCACGTTGCTAATTTTTTCCGAACAGATGTAATGAAAACAAGAAAATAGGATCCAGTCTCCCCATTCTTCCCTTCAGATGTGGGAACGTATGGATGAATAAAAAATCAAAATCTTGAATTTGTTACAGAAAATTTATTATTTATATTTGATAGCCGAAAATCAATATGTATTTAATGTGGAAAAAAGGCTCAAATAACCTGAAACGTAAAACGAACGTTCCATTCAACAATTTTAAGAAACGTACCGATCATCCACCCCATTCTAGCCTAAAAACCAGTTTCCGAGACTGGAGAGAAGGGAGCAATGTTTGCGAAAAATTTAGAAAATTCCTACGCTACTCGTGACAGAACTTTTGCGCTCTCCTCCTACTGGAGGAAGGGTGAGATAACAACATATATAAGACATAACCGAATGGAAACACTCACAAACAAACGACGAACCTACGTTGGTACCTACTAGCTAGTCGAATCTCCAGCTTCGAGCTTAAAGCGTTTGATCCTACAGAATCTAAGGTAAAAAAAACCTCCGGGGTATGAACTTTAGCTCGTTTTTTTCTTAGTTTTGTAGAATAGACCCCGACTAACTGAGCAGCCAGAAACACCACTTTGACTTAAGTTGGGATAAAAAATTGCTCAGTGGGCGCGAGCGGGGGAAAACTTCCTCAGGGCACGTTTTGCGATTTCTCTGCAGATAGAACTGGAAATAGAATGGTGATCTTCTTGTGGCTCTCGAAGCCGCAGTAATTATGTAGCAAACAATTTTACCTGTCCGTGACTTGCGCGTCACCGTCGTTCGTTGCTCGGTTTGAATTTACCCGAGCCAAAGTGCTAAAATGTGGCAAAACATAAATCTATGCTCGTACCGGCCTGTCATCTCGGATTGTTGAAAGTCACTCTTGAAGCGGCTTGAAAGGTTCTGCACGGAGGTCTTGAGCTCTGACAATAACTTGTATTCAAAGAAACATACAACGAGGGATTTGTAGAATGAGGAAATTGAACAAGGGAGGTATTTTTAGAATTTCAATGTTGTGATCAATCGAATTTTTCGTTGAAATGATAATCGAAAGATCGAACTCTATCTCGAGTGCTTTATTGAGTTACTTCAACCATGATTCATAAGTTGATTCATAACACGAATTGAATCTTCAATCAATCCATTTCTATCGCTGCGATTGGATCAATTTTTCCTTCAGAGCGTACCAAACAAGAGATCAGTTCGGTTAACAAAAGATCATCAATTTGCCGATACAATTTTCCGCCTAAACGGTTTTCCGAGAGCAAACAAAGCGAATTACCGTTTCGAGCGATACCATAACAGACATCTTGCTTAGATCCGGCCAGACAGCCAAACAACTTCGATTCAGTCAGCTAGCTAGCCAGCAGCAACTCTCGGCACCAATCCACGAAACTCCACGGATCCAACTGGATCCGATTCGACATCGAAATTATTACTCCAAAACCGACCGACAATCGACCGCTATGTGATCATTTCTTCTCGACTGTTGCTGCTGATGTTGCTTTTCCGAATGCTGCGAGAAGCTTTTCTGGCACTGCATCGGAACTGATCGATCGTCGAAACGGAACTTCCACGAAAATTGGAGTGAAGTGGAGTTGTGGGAGTAAGCAGCTGCCTCGTCGACCCTCATCAGAGCCATCCAGACGCAGACATCGAGCGCGGCCCCAGCGGGAAAAAGTTAAATGCCAAACTCATTACCTTTCATTATTATTTGCTATTTACTACAGATTCGCTGACTTTTTGGGATGCTGTGTGAGTGTGGGGGATCGCTGTTTTTTTTTTCTTTCACCCACCTACGTAGGAGATAGGGTTACCGGACAAGGTTTTAATTGATTTGAATCGCTTTCGTTCTGATTTTAGATGCGTATTTACAAAGATTCACTACTTAATAGCTATCTAAATCAATACATATTAACTCTGTTAAGGAATGCTTTTGATCAAATCTGAGCCACTATTTACAAGTTTATTTCCTAGAGAAGTTCGGCAAATGTTGTGAATGTCATATACTCAGACATTTCACTTTTATTCACTACTCATTCTTGAAAGTGCAGCCATGACCTAAGTGACTTTAAACCTTACCTTTCATAATACTTAGGGGTTTGTGGATCTTAGTGCCAGCTAAGTATGAGTCACTGGGATAACGCTCAAACATCTTTATCTATTGGAGCTTAGCTTCGCTTTATGTGAACAGAAAACCCTTCTTAGACAATGAAAAAAGTGATAAGAGTAGCAAAATTGTTGGTTGTTGTTTATGTTTCTTCCAAAAAACACGAGAGATATCTGTTTTTGTGGTGATAAAATGAAGCTGAAGATTGTACATAAGACTGCCCCAAATTGGTATGAGAAATTTGAAACTTGTGAAATGCATGGGTTATGCACTGTAAGCTAAAATTGATCCTAGGCCTATTAGTTACACGATTCCATGCCAAAGATCGAAGTTTGAAGTTTTGTTCGGGAGGAACGTGAATATGGGTTTAATACGGCTTTTTTGGCCTAAAAAAATGGGATAACTTTTTTAAGGGTGATACTCGTTACTGTTAATATTGCATCACAATGTTCGACGCAGTGCATCATTAACATTGATGAATATCACCCTTTAAAAGTTAGCCCGTTTTGAAGCTTGATAACTTTTTTATTTTAACTCGAGTCGAAATGCAGTCTTCAGATGAAATATTTGTCATTGTTTCGGCTTTGAGAAAACCCAGCCTAGGATCCATTTTAGCCTGCAGCCTGAACTCACAACATGTAATATGTCAAGTAAGTTTTTTAATCAATTTGACAATATGAAGCCTAAAAACTTAACTTCAAGCAATATCATAAAAAATCATGCTTACAAATCATGATTTTTTATATTTTCTTGACAAACAAGTTTTTGATAGATTCCTCGCTAAACCATTGATGATTTAATGATTTTTTTGTTCTGTGTTACTATATGAAACGAAGGATTAACGGTAAATTTCAACGATGGAAGGACCAAAAAGTGCTTTACTTAAACGTAGCTAAAGTCCCATTATCAAAAAAATATAGGAAAAAAAAATAAATTTTTATTGCGACAGCCTCCATGCAAGTGGAACGTCATTCAAAAATTCTGCATGCGCACCAAGAATGTCTGCTTTTGAAGCATAATCAGTTAGCGGAAAAGCTAAATTTGCTTCGAAGTTAAAGAATTTTACATGGCGACAGAAAGGAAAAAGATGTTAGAGATAATTAAAAATATTAAATTGTTGATATTCGCCAATAAAAACCTGGTTTGATAGGAAATATGCTACTGTGGAAAAAACAGCATTTTCGTAACGATTGACAACATTAACCAATCCTGAAACAGCAAACGGTTTCCCTGATGTTTGGCCGTATTTAGTCTCATGCAGTAAAAAGTCCCTGGAGTGGTATTCGGCCAACAACATCCAATTCTTGTTTGAACCCGATCGGGCAATGGGCCATCGTGAAGCGGAAGTTACGGAAAACAAAAAAAAATCTTTTTTGTTAAGAGTTTCAAAGTTCTTGCTATCCCCAAGATGACGAAAAAATCACCGAGAGTAAGCAGTACCTAATACTAACTGACGTGTTGCTGCTGAGAAGGTCGACAAATCGACTGCACAAACTCTGTTAAAGCATGTAAAAACTTAAGTCCAACCATTTGTTTTTTTAGGCTGCTGATAAACTTACCAATTTTTTCCAATCATGTTTTGTGTGAACTTAAAAAAACCTTAATTTTTTAATTAAGAATTAACATACTTTTTGGTGAGAGACCACTGCGACCAGTTGTCCTTTGTTCCTAAGATCCTAGTTTAGATCCTAAGTGTAACTTTACGTCACCTCACGTTCACACATAAAAGATCCTAAGTGCAACGTTATGTTCCCTTGGAAAATCCATCCATATCAGTGTATGCAAGCGTTTAAACTTTCAGATGTGGTGGTTAGCATGCTTTAAATTTGAACGCTAACACCGCCAACCTCCCGATGAAGTAGATATAGGGGAAAAGTTCATATAACGCCCCATGTGGCTAATACGCGCCACCCTTGTTTTGAAGAATCTGAAACATTTTAAGCCTGCAAAACATTACCAATTTGTTTTAAATGCTGTGATTGGTCATGGCAAGTATGATTTTTTCCTTAAAATGCTTCTGTGTCGTAATAATTTCACAATTTAGGTTTTTCTTCATTTCGATCTAAATTTTAAAGCACTTTCAATAAGGTGTCACCAAGCAGAGAAAAACGAATAAGACAATATTTTCTGACACATCGATAGAGGAGAATCTAAACTATGATTTTATGCTAAAAAATCATACTGAACCCGGAAAGGTATGCTTTTTATGGGAAAGTTCTATCACGGCCCATACGCTCGTTATAACGCGCCAATCGTAGTAGGCTGAAAATAGCAATAATTTTTCAAAATGGCCAATTTTTATTGAAAATGAACAAAAAGTCTCAAACCATATTTTGAGCGTAAATTCAGTTCAATAAATCTACTTTCAATTTTTTTTAAATTTTAATTAGTCCATTTTGATTTTCTTTTCAGTCAAAGTGTCTTTAAGTATTGGTGTGTTTTCGATCTTCGGCTGCTTTCGGGTGTGTTCGGCTGCTAGGCGCGTATTGAATACACAGCGGCGCGTATTTGCAACACAGTTTTGTTCTCTGGCTTTAAATATGGTTTTTAAAAATCAAGTTTTTGAAGCAACTAGAGCAATTTGAGTAATAAAAAATCATAGGCATTTGTAGAAAACTCTTTTCTTCAACGATTACACCCATTTTCAACACAATTTGTATGTGGAGTACATAGAAAATCAGCGATTTGCTTAGGTGGCGCATAATAGGGCATGTTCCCCTACTTTGTATGTCATGACCGAGATTCGATCTCATGAATGCCTCTTGGGAGTTTAAATCCATTTTCTTATAATCTTAACTCAGTAGACTAACGCTCTAACCTCTAAGCAAAGACAGCTACCATTCTCTAAACGTTATTTTGTTTAAGCACTTTTTTATCGTTCCACTCTCTTTGGTAGAGGAAGTTTTGTATTTGTAACAAAATATAAATTTGTCGTGCAATGCATTGCAATGGAAAGAGGAAAACAGTTTACCATGTGTGTATGGATTCACCTCAGTTTCACCAAAGTTTCCTATAGTTTGCACAATAAAGATTGAATATTACCTTACTTTCACTGAAGTAAATATTTCCAGGATTTTTTTTCGGAATTTCCTTAAAAATGGCTTTAGTTAATCACAACAACATAGAAATCGCCAAAGTATTCCGAAATTCCGGACTCGTTAGTGTTTCACTGCTCTTAGTAATATGGCATGAATGACTTGCAAAAACGACTTGCAATATGACTTGCTATTTCCGCGCGTTAGTTAGTTCTAGATAGGAGTTTTTAATTTATTAGAATAAACAATTTATATAACTTTATGACTACTCACAAGTTATGGTGTTATTTTCCCCCACTAAACACTTCAAAGAATACAAGATAAATTAACCAATTGTAAGAATGATTGTAGGAATGATAAATTCTCAACCTTTGCTCGCCATATTTTACAATAAACGTGGTTGCCCAACTTGAAGTTACATTTGTCAAAAATCCATGAGCGTTCAGGGAAAGAAGTTTTGGTAGGTTCATTTTTATGGCAGAAACCAAGGATTTCAACACATTTACTGAACGTAGTAAACAAACAAAAGAAGATGTGATATGAACCGATGCAATTGAGATAGAGAGAGAATTTTTTGTTCATTTTTCTTTGGAAGCTGAATAAAAAGGTAGCTGGAAACTGAATAGAAGGTCATTAAAACTTGTTTTGAAACTTGAAAGTATCAATAAGAACTTAAATTTAAAACTGCATAGAACGTACTTCATCTCAATGATGGATCGGAGTAAGCTTTTTGTACCTGTTTTATGGGAGTTTTGATCGATAAAAGCTCGATTTATGCCAAAAAAGCTGTATACCCTCTCCTCCTCCGCCCCCCCGTTTCTATTTACCATCATCCACTCCTTGAAGGAGGTAGGCGTAGAAAATAATCATACCATTTTTTTAACTAAAAAACCCTCCATTTCTTAGATAAGTTCTTGAGTTAGATAAGTTCTCTCCACTGGAAGGGTAAATAGAGACCAAAGATTCAAGGAAACATTTATGTTTTAATATTAAATACCATCCGATGTAAAATTTGGTATCATTTGCTCGATTTGTTCTTCAGTTATAAAAAAAAAAGTTGAATGGAAGCCCCCCTCCCATTGAATGAAGGGATGGGTGTCAAATATTTATTGAACCATTTCTCGTATCCCATACCAAAATTGGCTTCATTTGCTTGATTAAGACCAAACCCACCGGATGTTGCTGTTTCGGTCGGTTTTTTAGATGCTTTGATTGGTTGCGTTTTTATCTACTTACTGATTTTCGCACCCTTTGTTGGCATCCAGGTTGGTAAAACTTAGTTTTTTTAGAAGTGGGACAATTACGAATGCGTGTATCTCAAAAACTTTTGTATCTAAATACTTTCTATTAGAGAAATGAAGGAAATATTATGAGAATCCATGAAAAAATTAAAAAAAAATATTTATCGTTTTTTGTAAGAATAAATTCTACTTTATTCTTGGTACCTCCCATCGACCAGCGCACACTTTTTTCAGTCATGATATTGATCAATTTTTCAAACTTATACTTCATCTAATCTGTATTTTAGGTGGCTACATCCTCCTCCTTCAATTTCTGCTACTTTTCGGACCAATACTTCTCTTTTAAAAGAAACTGAGGGCAATTTAGTGGATACAGCTGTTTCGAAATTAACAAATTTGATAATTTTTGAGCCAATTTTTGAGCGTTTTTAATGGAATTTCTGCTGGCAAAATCAGACAATAACGAAATAAAACCATCATGAGATTGAAATTAAAGTAAATTCTGTAAGTATAAAAGATTACTCTTTTAGGCTTTAAAAACCGCGAAAAACATAGTTTTCGTTTGCTAAAATTGTTGTTTTTTTTTCATAGGAGCAGAATTTTGGCAAACCATTATATTTTATACAAAATAATCAGCAAATACATTTTTTAATATACTCGGGGCCTTGCCACGAGCAGACATGGTATAGGATTCAAACGCTGGAATTTGTATACAAGAGAGTATTTCATAACTTTTTTCGTTCATCAGAAATCATCTGTACCATAGCCTCGGAACCGGCTATACAGCTTAAGAGCTGTGGAACTAGCAAACAATTGTTGTTTGAGGTTAGGTTTGAATGGCAACACTAAAAATGTTGATATGAGACTTGACTTCCCTGATGACTCTTATTCGAAATTGCCGATCATATGCTTCACTCCAATGCTTGATTTGAACTATGTGGACATTTTTGACAGTATTTACATAATTTTCTACCACCCACACACAGTAGTTCTTCGAATAATCAACGGTTTTGTCAGCTATCAATTTGATAGTGATGGATTTTGAATGAAACTGTGCAAAATTATTTTTTCCTTTTTCTCTTGCATCGTAAATATCTCAAAAACGCATATATTTTAAATTTTGAAAAAAAAAATAGCTCGGATAGTACTTTTTACATGCAACAAAATGCTGTCAAATTTTTGAATGTCCGATTACTATACGAGCTATAAACAAAAGAAAGTGTCCCATTTCTAAGACCAAGCCGACCAATGGTTGCTAAACCTCGAATCGAGTACATTCAGCAACATATCTTTCAACCCATCATCGCACCAACAGTCGCTAACTTGATTCGAGAAATAGCATTCGAGCAGTAGGATGTTAAAAGATGCGTTTATGTAACAACCCTGTAGCAACGCAGCCGGTCGTCGCCTTCAGAAAATAAACAAACACAAATATCAACCTGGATGGCAACAATGGGTGCGAAAATCAGTAAATAGATAAAAACGCAACCAATCAAACCATCTAAAATACCGATCGAAATAGCAACGCCCGGTGGGATTGGTCTAAAAGAACTAGGGGAAAGGTTTCCTAAATGGGCCTATCGGTTTAAATGACCCTACGGCTGTTTGATGAAATGGCTGACTAGACAGCTTATCTGACCAATGCATTTTGAGGGTGATACGCTTAGAACATAAGGCAAGAAAGAATTTTATGAATTTTCAAACTCAAAAAAATTTAAAAAATCATACAAGGTTTTGATACATTTTGATGTAATATTTCGACTTTTAAAAATGATACGTAAAGAACCTTATAACAAAAACTAGGATGGTTTCTGTTTCTTACTCAAATGAACTTAAGAAATGAAACATATTTCAGCTTTTGTGGAGGTTTAATAATGATTATATAGTGGAATAATAGAGTGTTTTTGTATGCCCCCATCATGTTTGTAAAATGCCTCCATCCTAAAATAACAGGTTAAATAGAATAAATAAATGATTTTTATCATTGAACCTTCAAATCTAAGCTCTGAATAACATCTTAAGAGAGAATTGAAGATTCAAAAACAGATTTGATGAAGTTTTTCTCTTGGATGAACTGCCTCCATAGTATGGCAACCCTAATATTTCTTTTTTTCCATAAAATTATAATATACATAGATTTTTATAAAACCACAGCTTTATCGTACGGAAATTTATACTTTCTAGCAGTTTCAATGAAATTATACGGAAATATTGCCCAAAAAACAGGAATTTTGTTCAAAACATAAATAGGCACATTTAGCCCGTACAGTTTGAGGTTCGGCATTTTAGACAACACTTTTAATAAAATCGTTTTTTGGAAACAGAAGAAAATTTTAACATAAAAAATACTCCAATGTATAGAAAACTGATGCCTGCACACGTGTATATAGTTTTTGTACACATATTCGAAGTGATATTTGATTAAATCAGTGTTCTGCTTAATAGGCGCATATAGCCCGCTCCTCCCCTAAGCTTTATTTGTGTTTGTTTATTTTCTGATAGCGACGATAGGCGTTGCTACCGGGTTGCTACATAAACGCATCCTGTAACAACCTACTGCTCGAATGCTATTTCTCGAATCAAGTTAGCGACTGTTGGTGCGATGATGGGCTGATAGATATGTTGTTGAATGTACTCGATTCGAGGCTTAGCAACCATTGGTGGACCTGGTCTAACGGGGAGGGAGGGATCTCAAATAATCATAGAAATATGTCTCGTACCCAAATACCCTCCCAAGCAAAATTTGCTATCATTTGCTTGATCGGTTCTCGTGTTATGCAAACAATTGTCTTTTGTTTGGGAGGCCCTCTCCCCCTTCTGTGAGAGGGAGGGGTTTCAAACCATAATAGGAACCTTCCTCGGCTTCCGATGTCCTGGGAGGCTTCGTCACATCAAAAACGGGTGACGCTCTCTTACTCAAGTTAGCCGCTCAGTTCAGCCACACGTTGCAAATCTTGGAGTTCTCTCTCTTTACGTTCACACTCCCAAATTTTTTGGGCCGGGCTAGTAAAACTAGCAAAATGGCTTGGCGACGAACGTGTTAACACGCTCATTTCGGTAGTTTCACTAACCGCGCCCAAATAAATTATCGGAGCGAGAAAGTAAAAAAAGAGAGCACTCCAAGGTTTGCAACGTGTGGCTGAACTGGACAGCTAACTTGAGTAAGAGAGCGTCATCCGTTTAAGATGTGACGAAGCCTCCCAGGAAATACACCAGTTACCCGAATATGGGGCCCATAGCGAAGAACGTGTTAAAACCTCTTTCTTGTAACCCTATTAGTGTACAAAAAACCATCTGGAAAAGCTTGGCGTGGAGTAGTAAACTTTTCTGGCTCTGAGAACGTGGCCTTCGTGTGCGCACATCTGGAACAGTTCCGTTACTCTCCGCACTTCCACTTTTTGATTCCCACCGAATCTCCATCGAAACCGGATGAAATCAATAAAGTTCACCCGCCCGCCATCGAATAAGTAATTTGGCTTTGTTTCTGACGAATTGCTCGAGCTCGCTTTGCATAATGATTGGTCACCCCTCGGGAGAAATGTCGAGTGATCGATGTTTTGGTTTATTTTTCCGTTTAAGTTAAACTGGAACATTTACATCGGCAAGCGATGAAGGGGAAAATTCGCCCGCCCATGCAAGGAGTGTCATTTTCATGCCAATCGTCAATTATCGTCAGTTTCTCTGACTTTGAAGACACACTCAAAACGTGTCGATTCGAGTTCGGAGTCAGAGTGATCGATTCGATTGTCGCCCCTTTCCTTCTCCTGGTTCCTAATTTGGAACCAGCTACCTCCTCTGCTTTGTGGGGAGACGTAATCAATTTACCCTCCAGTTCAGTGAGGACTTCAAGGGAATCAATCAGTAAGACACAAACCTACCCTGTCTCTCCTGAGAAACCCAAGAATGCGATGATCTGGAACCGGTGAGATTGCTTCACGGTTGATTCGCACGTTGCAGTCTGTGCGCTTTTGATTTATTTTGCATTTTTTGCCTCTCTCTCCCCATGCTTGTGTCAGTACAAATCTACCCGGCGTGTGAGCTCAAAATGTCAACACTGATTGCACTCGTCTGTAGCAGCAAGAAAAAAGACAACTCACAGCTCACCAAACACTCCCTCGGAAAAGGTTGTTGGTTGGAATGCAATTTTCTTGCAAACTTGTCTTGACTGATCGATCACCGAACAAACGGCCCGAACGGACGGACGCACTTTGTTTCTGCTTCCTGCGCCCCCTCGAAACTGGAAACAGGAGGGTCCCACCACAACTCCAAAAGGTTACGTGCGCAAATCGATCCATTCGAATTGCCAGCAATGTTTTCCGCTGGCTGGGTTGACGTTTGGAATGTTGGCAGTGAAAATTGATCGCAACATTGTGTTACATTTGTGTAAACATCGTCTCACTTGGGATCGTATAGCAGAATTTGTCTTTTATTATTTTACTTTTCACAATGTCTGGGGATTGAAGCAAATGAGAAGAAGCCTACAATTTGCGTAATTAAGCATGTTTTGGTTGTCTTTGTGACATTAAATCTAAGATGAATCAACCATTATTTGAGACTCGTACTGTCAATAATGCAGGAATTCCTAGCTGTCAAATGCTCAAATAGAACGAATTCTGACCGAACTGACATTGAAATAAGTTTAGTGAAAATTCTCACTCTTTGGTCGTTTATGTATCTGATGTGTGATTTGACTTCACATTTTGCAATTATTAGTGATTGAATCAAAAACAGTAGGGGAGAATGAGGATACTTGATCCCTGGGGATACTTGATTCCTTAGCTATATCTCCAAACTGGAATGTCGTGCAAAGATCCAATGTTCTAGAAAAATGTGCCAAATGGAACAAAACAGCAATGGTTGAAGCTCAAACAATTTTAACAAAATAAGTTTTAGGGTTATTGAACTTTGTTTGAAAAATTTCACAAAATGTGACTTGAAGATCTTTTTTCATAATTTTAAAATGTTCCTCACATGGAAATATTATAACAAAAATATTTATTCCAATACATCAATCTTTCGAGTGTAAAATGAACTTCAAAATACAATATTTTCAAAGCAATGAAAAACTCCCAACTTTTTTCAGAAAAAGTTTTCTAAAATGTTGATTTTGGGTACAATTGATCCCTAATATACGGGTACAAATGATCCTGATATATTCTTCTTTTCAATGGATCGTGGTCATTGCTGATTACGAGATTACTAATATTTAACCAATAGCTAATATTCATCCATCAATTATCTGAAGAAAAGGGCTAAAATAATTGATTTTTTCTTGTTTATAAAAAAATGTGCCCGTAGGTATGCAATGTCATAAGGGTTGAGAATAAGCTAAAGAATGTTTTTTTTCTGACAATTATAGATTGTGAAATGAGAACAAACATGACCAAAATAGTCAATTAACATTCTATCTTGGGGGTTTGTTTGATTTTTTCCATGGAATAGGTCTTCCTGAATAAAGGATCAAGTCTCCCCTAACTTCAAAAATATCTCAATTTTTTTACTCCCACGAAAATGCTTCTAGTTCATTTACGGATTCAAGCATCGTTCTAATTTTAGGAGCATAGAAACTTGAAGTTACACGCTGTCAGAAAATGTGTGAAAAGAGTGCGAGTTGTAAAACTTTTCCGAAAAGATATGGTGAAAATAAGAAAAGGGGATCAAGTATCCCCACTCTCCCCTAGGTATACAGTTCTCTACTGCCGATTGCTAAAATATTGCTGGTTGAGCCAATTTGAAGATCAAGATGAAATGGTTGACGGACATGTTATATGTTTAAAATGCCATCTTCTGACGAGTTCAACTGAGTTAACGAATTAGAACCAGACAACCATATTTATGATTGAATTTACGCTTATTTTGAACGAGGTTGCCATATATTTATTCTCAGTGTCGGCATCGTCGTACTTCAAGTTGCACGTCTGTTTACATCAAATCATGTTCCACTCAATGTTCTTGCTTCACTACGTTCACTGCACAACTTAAATTTAATATGGATATCGATTTGCGATTGATTTTGGGCTTCATTCTGAGCCACATTGGATAATATTTGTAATTTCAAAAGAATTTATAATTCAAATTTTATTTCCATTCTAGGTTTATATTTTTTTTTCTCAAAAAGTATCTCAATTTAAATAATTGAAGAAGCTTTGATTTTATTATGAAATAAATGATTTTTTTATATTCAAAAATCAAGGGCTGAAAACGTATTAATTTTTTCAACTGAATAGAGCTTATCGAATTTCCAAGGTGAATATTAACTAACTATTCTTAACTATTTAATACATGAATTTTCTTCCAAATGTATAAAGCGATGACTAATGCAGTGGTTTTATCTTGTTTTTATTTCAAAACACTTTCAGTTGTGTAAGGATTCAACACAGTATTGTATTTCAAAAAAGTAAATTTTCAAAAAAAAACTAATCTATTCTGATACGATTTTGTAAAAACTTTTTTGTCAAACATTTTTCATTGAGTGCAAAAGGATGTTTTTAATTCATCAACACATTAAACTTTGTTTTAAATTTAAAATATGTCCAACAATCCACAGTTTTTGAAAAATAAATGTTTTATTAAAATAAGTAAATTAATTAATTTTTTTGTATTTTTTTCGCATTTTTCGCACGTTTATAAATTGAGATTCTTTTTAACCCTAATCCGTCCCAGAAATTTTTACCGATTTGTATTTTTGTCAAGTATCGCAGCGCTTATGAAAATACACCACTAGAAACGGTTTGAAACTGCCTTCCTGGTAAATTTGATTTTGTTACAAAATTCTTACGATAAAAGACTCAAAATTTAGTGCAAATTTGAATTCAGGTGTTAGAAAATCTGAAGAATAGAAAATTGACAACAAGTTCAAAAAACAGCCATTCTTGAAAATTCTTAAAAAAAATCTTAGCTTTTGATTATGATAAGTTTGTGCCATGTAAAAAGGAGAAAAATGATAGCTAGAAAGAAGATTTTGTACTAGGTTTTCTTAGAAGAACAAGTTCAATCGATTAATATACGTAAGCTTCCTTGTGAATATTTAAAAGTACAGAATATCTTACTTAGGTTTTTACTTATTGATGGTTTTCATAAGGTTGTCAAAAAAAATTTGGCAAAATCCGGGCATTAGATACTAAGATTTTGACTAAAAACCCGGGCAATATCTTGGCAAATTTGGTCAAAACCCAGGAATCATTAAACACAAATCAGCAAAACAAAAACTTGAAATAAAAACCTTTTCATTAGCAGTTTCTTATTTTTTTTTAGCTTTCAAAAAACTTTTCATGATTTTTTTTAAAGAACTTGCTCAAAAATTCCTTTTGGATAAATGAATGAAATTTTTCCAACACAATTTATTTTCTTTTTGCTTTTTTTGGAAAATAAATAAATTAAATCCGGGCCAAATCCGGATTTTTTTCAATGAAACCCGGACAACTTTGCCGGACCAGACTTTTGTCAAATTTTGTATTAAATATCCGGGCAAACCCGGATAAAACCGGGCAATCTGGCAATCTTATTTAAAAAGTATAAAACATTTGCTCAGAATAGCTGAAAAACCACTAGATATACATATAACTAATTTGATAACTTGAAAAATCCTTAATGGCTTGAGCAACATTAAAAAGTATTCTAGGTCGTAGTAGATTGATAAAAGTTGTTTGGTTCAACGACTATCTGACATTCTCCTGATAAGACTGATTTTCAAATATTTCCCATAAGAAAACTATGCATTGGTTATTTTGAAAAATAAAAATGCCTCGAAATGTGATGCATTTTTTCTGTGAAACCTTTAAATTGCAATATTTGCTTTCTCACCTAACATCATATTAAAAACTGACTTAACCTTTCTTCTAGGTGATGGTTTATATGAATATGCTGAATATATTTACTCAAATTGGTGGAAAAAAAAAATCGAAAATGTTTTTAAAAGTTTTGATTATTCAAAACATCGATTTGTACTCTTTGAGCATCAAAGGTGTTAAGACTTCTAAAATGTGAAGCAAATGAGAGCAAAGAATCAAAGAGTTTTGAAAACCAATTTGCGAAAATTGTGTATAAATATTAAAATATAACTCATTTTCATTTTTAGTTGCTTTCCATCTTTAAACGGTAAGAAATTTGGATGGTATTGATTTGCCTTCAATATTTAATTCGATCTATTTTATTGAACGTTTATCAAATGCCTCATAGAAATAGGAGTTAGGAAATGTCTAGGAGCATGATCGCACCATTTACCAAAATGGATCCTGATCTCTACCTTTCACCAACTTACATAACCCCTTCCTTGGATACTTGAATATGGATTCGCAGACGTATAGACGGTTTCCATAGTTGATGATATTAGCTTGTCTCTGGTTCTGACTATTTCAAAAAAAATATTTTGGAGTATGCAGGAGTGAGAGGTTGCTAGTTGAACTTAAAGAGCATCTAACTAACTATCCTTCCCTTTTCCCCATTGACTACTAGGACGTGGCCGGCACCGTTATTATTCAGATAAATCATATAAAAAAGGGAGAGCATCAGTTTTGTACACTGAGAATGGCTGCTAATCCCAAGCACCATTCTTTTGGACTTTGTGCAAAATTGATGGCCTCGATTAATCACGGAGTAGCAACCATTGGCGACGTGGAACTTTTTATACTTAGCCACGCCAGCGATCATGGAATTCGAAATGTATAGTTTGAAATCAAATTTAAAAAATACTTAATTCATATAAAATCGATTTAAAAAAAACCTGTTAATTAAGCATTTCGAGTTCAATGATTGAAGGTGGATATGAGTAGTCAAACAAGCTAAGCTTCTAGGTGATGGTTTATATGACCTTCTTTTGCGATATCTCAGGAAAGGCCAAAGCTCTCATCACGATTTTTTTTAATTTTTCCTCATATGGCCCTACAATTTCTCGTTATTTTGGCAAAAGTTTTTTAAGTTTTATTAGTGTGGTTCAAAAAGAGATCATGTTAAATTCTTCGTTGGCCCATGCCCATGCCAATTTGATCTTAATCGGTCCATTGTTCGGAGTCGCCGAACGACGCTTAAATTCTATGGGAATTTTCTTTAAATTGTTCAACCGAACTTAGAAAACAAAGTTGAAGCGTATATTCAAAACTGTTTAAAAACTTTTTTATCGAATTTGTTGACAAACAGTTTTTAAATATATGAATATAAGAATATAAGAACTTACGCGTCATTTAGCGACACTTTATAGTTGATGGATTGAACTCAAAATTGCCTGCTTAGCCAAAGAACAATTTAATCCCCTATGGATTAAAATTGAAAATAAATTCTTTTTTGGACCACCCTATTTTATTATGGGTTTCAAAGCAAAAATAATGAGGTTTTTACCGAAGACTCACAGTATGCTCGTAGAATGCTAAAAAAAAAACTTTGAATGTTGTTTGGAGCAATCAGTTCCAGATTCCAATAATTTGAACTTGTAACCATCAAAAGTGTAAAATCCTATTTCCCACTAATATATTTTCGAAGCGTGTAAATTTACATAAAATCCAGCATAAATCAACGATTTAATATTTTACAACGCTGATAAAAAGTGGGTACCAGCTTAACCCATCGTTGACATCCGTGTGTTGCTGCTGCTTCCCGCCCAAAAATTAATTTAAAACGTATAACCCCAGTCTAGAAGCCAAATAAAAAACCGTGAAAACTAATCTTTAATTTACGACACACACAAGCGACTTCGGCGCGGTTTCGGTCGAATTTAAATACCCAAACCCATTTAGTTCCGCGCCATATCGCATATATCCCGGACTTGTTGACCCGACCCGATCGAGTCACGCATTTTTGGAGACGCAAAGGAATTGATCATCATAACTCAAGAATGTTGCTTCTTGCTAATATACAATAAATTC